>NC_056744.1:547510330-547605330 GCF_019279795.1 Protopterus annectens
TGAGGTGATGATGATATGAATTGATAAGGATACTGAATGCAAGCTAGATGTTGAACTGTGTTATAGAGGGAGTACTATTGCTACACCTGAAACAAGCTTCAGTAACACAAATATGGATGTCTATAAGGGTATAGAAGATATTATGTTTCAGTATTTTATTGTTTAAACTTCTAGTTTCATTGTTTGAATAGGCATTTGGTAATATGGAATATCCTTAAGTTGAAACTTGCTTAAAAATATACTATGAGGCAGTAAAAAGTTTAGATGCCATAAAAAAGTTATGAGTTGAGAGCTGCATGCCATCCATAGCAAAACAGGGGGATTGTCAGTCACCTCATCCCAAGCACTCACACAGTAGAATATCACTAGTTTATTAAATGGTTATGAAAGCTAATTGTGCATTTGAATTTGAGCATTGTTATCAGTGAAAGTTGAATACTGGTGAATACTAGGGCCTTACCTTCCTCTGCATTTCCTTTAGTGTGGAATGCTTACAATACTTTACTTTCACTTGGGCATTTCCAAAGTCATATTTGTATCTGAGATATGAAATAAGTCTAAATACCATAGTGACATCTTTAAGTTAAGCACAAGAAAGGCAGCTTACTTAGTTCAGTCTAACTAGACATTAGACAACATAGTTACCATTCTTTAGCTTCCATACTAGCTCCCCCCATATTTTCATCATTTAAACAACAAATAAAAATCATCTTTTGCTCACATATCACCTTTGAGCCTCCATAGTAGTCAACATATTTAACAGGCTATTAACCTCCAGTGTTTGCTTTCACTTTAATAATTTCATCTGTTACTTACATACTATCATATACCCACCATACTAGTCAATATAGCTAAAATCCTTTAGTCTCCAAAAAGTTTCCTTTACCTAAATAACGTCATTTGGTACATGCATATCATCCTTTAATAAACATATAAGTATTACTGTCCATATCATAAAATCCCAGCCAGTTTAGTTAATTCCTTAGCCAGCCTGTTAACTGAGATGTGTAACAACTGCCACGTTTACTGACAACCCATTACTTCTGTCACATGCTGATTCCACCTGATTCCACTATCTGTTTAAATTGGAGGCTAATATATCTACATCACTATATCAGTGAATTTAACAACCCCACAGCTATGTATACTGAGATGGTTAAAAAATAAAAAAATCTTTGCCCAGCCTTCCAGTTTTCACTTGACAAACATTAAGCATCTAGAAAAACTTCTGTAACTGCACTTACACCTACACATACTTCCAATATGAATCAACTTGACTGCAAGCATGCACACCTAAGGTCATCAAGGGATGCATCATATCTATTGTAATCCTAATTATTGGTGATTCCATTGTTAGGTATACAAACACTGCACTCACTAGAGACTTTAGTAGCTCTGATTCTTCCTTTAAAGGTAAAAGAAACATTTCAAGTTCAGCTAAATTATTAAAATAGTTTTCCAATTCCTTTTTATTACAATACATTGATAATTATGCTGACCCAAAGTCACTATTCTACACATTTTTTTTCACACAGGCACAACACATATTCATGAATAGATAGAGTTTTTATTAAAATAGTTTAATAGATTCTTTAAGTAATGTTAAAGTTATCACATGCCCCTTTTCAGATCACAATTTTATAACTTTTGATTTATATATTCATACTAACACCAATACTCAGATAAAATGAATCCCAGCATATATCACCAAATTAAAAGATTTCAACACTTTCATCCTGCAAGAAATTCATAGCTTTTTAGAATTCAACACTAATAATAATACATCTAAAATTTTTATTGGGGATACAATGAAGGCATATCTATACGGCAGAGTAATTGACTGGTATAAGAAAAAAAGACTATCATGGGATAAAGAACTAAAAGAGATACAAGCAAAACTAGACACCTTAAATCTTGAATTATTAAATAACTCACAAGTAAAATCTAAATTGGATGAGCTAAAAATCTTAAATACAAATTACCTTGAGATTCTTAATCATAAAACTAAGACAAGCTTAGACAAATATAAATTTATTCATTTTTCAATTAATCCAAGATCTCTGAATATTTTATCCAATAAAGTAAAAAGATTGAATAAATTCAATCACATTAAAGAAATATATTCACCTCCAAAAAAGAAATTAGTTTCTGATTTGAATAATATATTAATCAAATTCAGATATGTTTTTCTTAATTTAAACCAATCCCCCACATCAATAAATTCAAGTAAAGATAGTCAAGCTTTTATTAATAAAAACTCAAAAAATAGATTAACAAGTGAGTAAACTAAGATTCTAGACAGGCAAATTACTTTAAAAGATATTCAAGAACAAATTAACACCGTCAAACAAAATAAAGCATCTGGTAATGACAGCATTATTCCAAAAATTTACACATTACTTCCTGAAAAAGCACTAACTTTATTACTTTCAGTTTAACACTACACAAGAAAATATATTACTCCTCCCTCATGGAAGTATACATTTATCTCTCCTATCTTAAAACCTGAAAAAGATCCTACAAAATGTAACTCATACAGACCTATTTCTTTAATAAATATGAACTATAAAATATCTATGTCTATATATGCAAAAAGACTTAATGTATTTCTCCCTAACTTAGTAGATGAAGACCAAACAGGTTTCATAATAAACAGAACAACATATGATAATATTAAAAGAGTAATAACTTTAATTGAATCAACTAAAAGTCTAAAAAATAATGTAACTATAGTCAGCTTAGACATAAATTGTGCTTTTGACTCTGTCAACTGGAATTACTTATTTATTCTTTTACAGGAACTCAACTTTTTAAGCAATTTTATAAATCTTCTTACACAGTTATATATAGGTTCACAAGCTTATATTAAAATAGACTCTAGCATATCCCTACCCATATCTATTACTAAAGGCACTAAACAACATTGTCCTTTATCCCCCCTCTATTATTTACTTTAGTTATGGAGCCCTGGGCCAACTTGATTAGAGATAATGGTAACATTAAGGGATTTCATATAAGTCTTAACAAATCTTCAAATATTTAAATGTTTGCAGATGATATCTTAATTACCTTAGGTGGCAAAAATCCAACAATACAAGAATTATTTAATGACATAGATTCTTTTCAAAAAAAATTCAGGTCTTACATTTAATCACAATAAAACACAAATTTTATTATCTGGTACAAAAATATAATATGCAAAATGAATTTGAAAAATATGTTTCACAATCCCAACAAATAAAGTATCTAGGAATAATTATTACTAGTAGTTTAAAACAAATCCAAAAACTGAACTTTGATAAAAGTTTAGCAGAAATAGATAACCTAATACTTTGATGGTCTAAAATAAAATTTTCAATGGAAGAGACATTATCAATTATAAAGATGATTCTTCTATCAAAAATTGTATACATAATCTAATCTATTTCTATACCTCCATCATCTGCAGTAATTAAACAGTTTAATACTATTATTAAAATGTTTCTATGGTATCCAATTAAACCCAGAATTTCCTTAACATACCATATGTTTAGTTGGGATAATGGAGGCATTGCTTTACCAAACTTAAAAATTTACTCAATTTCTTCAGTCATTAAAACAATTTTGAATCTTATAGATAGAGTAAATACTGAGCTAAATGAAAAGACTTTATCCTATCCTCATCAATAAATCTAAATAATAGTAATGATCATTTTAAGTTAAAATTATTAAATAACACATTCATATGGAAACTAAAGGAACATTTTTCTTTATGCCCTACACAAAATGTTACATCAAATTATATAAATATGATACTAAAATCCTTTAAAATTTTTATACATAGATATCAAGCCTATGAAAATTGGATATTCCTCATTTTTCCTATAGAATATACACAGGGGGTTATCTTCTCTACACATTTTCAAAACATTTCAACATTTGTACAAAAACAATTGATTTACTGGCATAAACTGGTAAAAAATAATGAATTACAATCCATACATACTTTATTGGAAGAAATTAGCCTTGATTCTTCATTATGGCTTGATATACAAGAAGCTAGAAATTATGTTAAGAACAAACTTGACTTAATACCTTCTTCAGTTAAAAACTCAATTCCCAAATTCATTCAATACCTAATCATTTGTTCTCAACAGAACAATTTAATAAAAATGAATCTGTTTATATATATATATATATATATATATATATATATATATATATATATAAACAATCAAATCAGATTTAGATAAATTCCCTGATAATTATTGGAAATATTTTTCAGAAATTGATAAAAATACTCCATCAGATAAAGACAAATTAAATGCTCTTTTGTCTGCAGGCAAAACTACTACCTACTTAAATGGAAATTTTTTACCTGGAGATTTTTAAATAGATCATTCATCACTCATAAAATAAATAAGATGTTTAAAGAAGATATATTGTGTTGGAGATGTTTAGAGATACAAAATGGTGATTGGACACATATATTCTATGAATGCTCACATATAAAAAATATTGGGATGATATCAGCAATTTTTTACAAGCAATATTTACTGATAATTTCCAACTTACAAAGTCATTAGTTTTACTTACTTCACCAATTCCATCATGTGTAAAACCAAATAAATATTCACTTCATTGGTCTGTATTGTCCATAGCCAGGAGAGAAATAACTAGAAATTGGAAATCTTCACAATCTCCTTATTTTTAAAACTTTAAAGATCTTCTCTTGGAAGTATCCAGACTAGAATTATTAACAATTAAATCTAGATCCTCTAGGTACACAGCAAAATATAACCAATTGTTGAATATAATTGATTTATTAGAAAATCAATAACAGTTTTTTTTAGTTAGCTTATATGCATTTGATCTAAGTATTTTTATTTATTAATAGTATACTGAACATCTTTTATATAGTTCATTGTCTTTTTTTGGGCTTGTTATATATGAAACTTAATTTTTTCTTAATGTATTACAAAAATATTCAATTTTATGTTAACAATTGTATGCTTCAGTAATAACTTTAATAAAACTTTTTCAAAAAAGATGTGCAAATTACAGTACAGATATCAATAGCAGTTTTCTTTAACAACATCTAAGGTTTCACCTGATGTCATGCAATAGATTGTATGTCACTTGGTTTTTGAACTATTAAGTACAGGTGGATATATTGCTTATTTTCATAATTACTAAAAATCAACTAGCAATATCTCCATTATTGTATGATATACATAATGGACATTGACAATGAATTTGTCTCTCACCATGGCATTTCACATCATATCCCTGTTTAGCATGTAGGTCTCTCAGTTATGAAAATATAAACATAAATATGAAAATATGAATAATAAGTGGCAAACGTTGTTAATTTCTCTACTGAAGGCAATCACACACTAACAGTCTTAATATAATTTTGTTAATAATTCCTTGCCCTTTAATAGTGCCTGCTACTTGCTGGTAAGTTCCTTAGTTAAAGAAGCCATATCCAGAAAAGGAAAAATAATTGCCCCTGACAAGCCAGTTAGCCACACTATTAGGAGCTATGGGTGTGAACAGGGAAAATACAAAAAAGGCACTGTAGGCTTGAATGAGTTACAAAATAAATAGATATCCTAAATACCCTCTATTAGAAGAAAAAGCAGCAGTGATGTGGACAGCACATTGGCAGAGGTGCTGTATAACTGATCATTCACATTATAGTTTGAACTTTATGAGCTTCCTGCTTCATGGGTAAGACAAGCCTGCAACATTAAAGGTATAACGTGAATGGTATAGACATAGTGTGAAGAGAGCATTTGAAGTTTCCATTAGAATTGCATGAAGATGGTGGTGGGCTCTTAACTTCTTTACTCAAAAATTCTATGCAAACCAAAAAAAAAAAAAAAGAAACAAAAGAAGGTCAAAGGCTGAAAATCAGGACACTTTTTTATATTACACTATTTCTCAAATAAGTTAACAAAACAACAGGCTTTGTATCACTATATATGTTATGAGCCATTGGAGGTATGAAGATCTAATGTTTGACATTACTGACTGACTATAATCCTTGGTGATTTAACAGAAAATCAAGTATTTTTAGCAGAGAGAGGGCAACATATGAGGGAAAATTGGGGCATCTTGCAAATTAAGGGTCAGTTGAGAGGTATAGTCAGATGTCATTCTTTGAAGCTCAACTTTTTTAGTTTACTGGTGGTGTAATTTTTATATAGCATATTGTTATAAAAACAGTAAATAGACAACACATGTTTATCTGGATATCTGAAATAGACAACGATGAAATAACTGTAATTACCATGGCTGCATATAAAGGAAAATTACTATTTATTTATTTTTATTTTATTTTATTTTACATTTGTTTACCGGTCTGGTCTAACTGGATACATGTCCATTTTCAGTAGAGGCACGGGGAGAAAAGCTCCACATAAAAGACAAGAAACAAAAATAGAACATGACATAACATTATAGTAAGTTACAGATTGCTTGTCAGACAAAAAAGTTAACAGTAATGATAGAGAAAAAAATATATACAATAAAACACAAACAGAAAAATTCCCCTAATAACCAGTACAATCTACAGTAGTATAGAAATTTGGGTATCAAAGTTGTTTTACGGATACATTTTAAAGTTTCAACATTAGGACATATAGGTGCAAGGTAGGGTTAATCAGGATTAGAACATGGACATAGCCAATGTGTTTTAAGATAGTATTTAAGGTTTTTCTTAAACAGTGTAAAGGAGGACAATGATGTTACTTCATTAGGGAGTTGGTTCCAATTTTTGCCCTCTGCATTAGAGAACAGGGCACTTCCTGCCATGTTGTTAGATTTGCAGGTAGCAACATGAAGTTTCCTTGATGATCATAAAGTGTCAAGATTTCTATATTGGGTGATAAGGCTAGAGAGTATTGGGGTATTTGTGGGGTGGTAGAGGATCTTATGAGCAATAGTCAATCGGTTAAAGTGGATCGGATTCTGAAATTCTAACCAATCTAACTGCTTCAGGTTGTTACAATGATGAGTCTCGAAAGAAGAAGCAGTAGCAAATCTGGCAATGTTGTTATAAGAGGTTTCCAGTTTGTGTAGATTGTTTTTAGACAAGTTTGTATATATTAATGAAGCATAGAGAAGAGTGGAGATGAGATGGGAAAGGGCAATAGTGGCCCTGGCTATGGGAGAGAGGAAAGGCCTTATTTTGTAAAGAGATCCTAGTTTCTTGTTAATAGATTTATGGTATTATTGATGTTGGTATCAAAGTTTAGGTTATTATCTATAGTTACCCCTAGAAGTTTAGTAGTAGGATCAGGGGATATAAGTATGCCATTATTGGAAGAGACTGAGAAATTGATTGGGGGTAACTTCCTTGTAGGAGAAAAAAAGGAGGAGTTTAGTTTTTTTAGGGTTCAAAAGGAGGCAACGTTGTAGGAACCAGTTCTCTGTTATATTAAACATATTTTGGGTTAGAGACTGCAGTTGGGTTTGTGATTTGGAGGAGCAGATTATTATTGAGTTGTCTGAGTATTGTACACAGTTTTCTAGGGGAATAGCTTGGTTAAGGTCATTGATGAATATTGAGAAGAAAAGTGGTCCCAGTATGGACCCTTGAGGGATGCCAAGGGTAACCGGGAGATGGGATGATAGGTTGTTTTCCCATAGGACAGCCTGTTGGTGATTATCTAAATAGGACTGAAACCATGTTATAACCATTGTATCAAGAGAAAAGGATTGTAGAATTTTAATAAGTAGATTATGGTTGACCATATCAAATGTTTTAGAGAGGTCGATAAAAAGAGCAGAGGAGAGAGTGTTGTTATTAGGGTTGAAATTAATGCAGTCAGTGAAGGATAATAGGGCAGTAGTGCTATGAAAGAGTCTGAAACCATGTTGACAGTTAGCCAGAAGATTATTCTGGAGAAGATGTTCAAGTAATTGTTTATGGATACACTTTTCCATTATTTTCGCCAGGGGGGAGAGAAGTGCAATATGACGATAGTTAGAAAATTCTATGGAATTTCCACTCTCGTGTAGGGGAATGAAATGGGAGATTTTCCAGGTGGTTGATATGGTGCTTTCTTGTATGGTTCTATTTATCAGCAGTGATACAGGGTATGCTATAGCTTTGGCTGCTTTTTGCAGATATTCAGAGGGTAGTAGGTCTGCTGAAGGGGTGCATGGTTTTAGTTAGTGTAAGAGCTTGAAGATCAGGGAAGTAGGAATTGGTTGAAAGTGGAGTGTTGGAAGAGAATTTGTGGCATGAGTTGGGAGAGAAGAACTGTCAGCTGTGAGCTGATTTGCCAGTGTTTGGATGGTTTCTGTAAAGTAGGAATTAAAGGCATTAGCAGTTTGCTTTGGATAGTCAGAATTTGCACCACTAGGAGCTGGTGTGGAGGATTGGCCTGGTCTCCTGGTCTAAGTAGTTTGTGATTTAACAGAAAATCAAGTATTTTAGCAGAGAGAGGGCAAAATATTTCAGCAAATACTCTTCCTGATCCTACTTCCCTGATCTTCAAGCTCTTACACAAACTAAAACCATGCACCCCTTCAGCAGACATACTACTCTCTGAATATCTACAAGCTGTCTGCTGTTACTTGCTCATTACTCCAGCTTTATTCATCTAATATGATTTGTGTGAATGAACATAGAATATTTAATGCATTGTCATAGTTTATTTGGAACAAAGTTCAAATACATTGTATGTGTATCATTTTTATCATAACTAGACACCTGGAACATGCATGGAATTGGCTATAGCTGCTTGAGGAGTTGTATGAATGAAAGTAACTCTTCCTATTGTTACTTATTAAATTAAAAAAATGCCTTGCTTTGCAGGACTTGTTTACATTTTTCTTATGTTAAGATGGGGTACTTTATTGTGATTACTGTGTGTTCACGTTAAATAGATTTTTGAGTAGATTATTGTTATTATGTTTTATTTATTAATTATAATTAGTACAATCAAATATTTGAGGTGTACACAGACAGTAAAGTGCCTACAACTGTTAGATAATGGGGATGTCTGTACATAAGTGATGCTCCGCTGTTGTTATTTAATCACTGCTAAACAAGAGTATTTGCTGAAATTAGTGTAAAATTGGTATTGCTTTGATGAGTGGCTGTCTTTGGTGTTCTGATAGGAGCAGCATGAGTTCAAAAGCAGCTGATCATTGGCATAGTGGTGCAATGAGCAAGATTACCATGTCTCTTTGTGAGTTTAAATCTGTACGCTCCAGTTTCGTCCACCACCCCAAATTCATGTTATAGGGGAATTGTCATTCCTTCAATTTCTGTCTAGGAATGTGTGCAGTACATTTGTTGGTGCATCTTGTAATATACCTGGCTTGTCAGAGGAAATTATTCTTACAAATACTGACACCACTCCTGATAAGCTAGATCTACTATGTGTGTGTGTGTGTATCTGTGTGTGTGTGTGTGTGTGTGTGTGTGTGTGTGTGTGTGTGTGTGTGTGTGTGTAAATAATATCACTGAATTTTATCTGTACCTACATTAATATTCTGGGTAGCTGTGATGCCATGAGTAATGGCAAGCTATAGGCAACAGTTATAATGTAATAATATAGTTTCTTTTTTTTTCTTATTTATCGTTCATCTGCAATGAGACTGTTGTTTTCATAGCTTAGAAATGTGCAACTTTTGAACTTTTGAAAATAAAAAAGAACTGGGAATGTATTCTGAAACATATTGGATCTCCAGACAGATTGTCTTCTTTTGTGAATGTAGCATAATAAAAGACAAGGAACATTCTTTCTTTTGAGATGTCATTATTGTAACTGCTGGTGAACTTAATAAGATATATATCAGTAAGCCACACAAGGATCCAGTTAGAAGAATGAAGAAAACTTAGATGTGTATTGATAATTTCAGTTGTTGATATAACATGTTAAAAACTGGTCTACCTATTTGTTTTTAACAGGACAATGACAGGGTGATGATTATATTTTGCTGGCCTGACGGCTGAGGGCTGAAGGAAACATTGTATATTACTACATGTGTGATGCTATGCTATGCTATGCTAGAGATGTATTGTTGTGGACCCTCTGTGAGTACTACTTAATTGATCTAATTCTAATTTACAACAGTTATGCACAATATTTCTGTTGCATGTTACAGCCAGAGAATGTAGGTAACTAGAGTATATTTTTCTGTAAGCAAAGTATTTTTATTGACTTTTATTTTATTTATCTGTAAACTTTAACCTGTTTATTTTTAATCTATATCTGTACTGTTTTCTTTATTATTCAACTACATTTCATTTATCCAAATTTAAGCTGTTGTGGTTGACATCCACTTTTTTATCATAAGAATAATCATGCAATTTTACTTATCTGAGAAGAGGGAAATTATTGTTTATACTTTTAGTTCATCAGTTCTGTAGAACACATCTCCAATTACACTGGCCAAAGTTACTACCAGTGAAAAATATTAATCTGTATAATTTCATATTTGGCTTAATTTAATAATGGCAGGTAAATTAATTGATAAATTTTGCCAGCCTTCCCTGGTAATGGTGTCTGTGTGTGTGTGTGTGTGTGTGTGTGTGTGTGTGTGTGTGTGTGTGTGCACAAAAATAATAACTTGTGTGAAAGGCAGTTACATGGATAAAAGGGCACTTGAAGACATTGTTTCACAGAATGACAAGTTTGACATGGGCCTGGAGGTGCTTGGCCAAAGACTCAGCTCTATAAATGGCCTCAGTTTGGATGTGAATGATGGAAGCCCACACTCAGAACAGCAGTGAATATCCCTTTGTGCTTTTCAGACCAGATTGCATTTTGTAAATTAATTATTGAAATATAAGTGTATGTACTTTCTTGCTATTACTTCATTTTTGTTTAGCAAGAGTGTTTGGCCATCATCTCAGTTAACTGGCTTGAATAAACCTTTTCAAAAACCTTCTACACAGCATCTTATTCCCCCTTCTGGGATGGGATTAGAAGTATTCTCCTAAATCTACAAGCTAAGGTGATATCTCTAGGCTTAACATCTGTACTCTTTTACATTTATGCTGTTACCCTCTAGATGATAGCTTGGATACTAGACTGAACTTGAGCATCATGGATTACTTGTGTTTTGCTTTGTTTGGCAATGGTGAGATTTAAACCTCATCATGCCAGCCATCCTGATATCATGGTGGGTGGCATATTGCCATCTGAGTGTCACATTGGTGGTAGTTGTGACATCCCCCTATCACTTTGGTGGCAGTGCTGCCATCTCCTCCATCATAGCAATATTAAAAAAAATGTCATGAGTCATCCTCCAAAAAATAAGGCACAAAATGTACCACAGAACATTTATAATGTCAGAGCTTCTTGGGACTTGGAGGAACCCCCACTCCAAACTGTTAAAATGGATTTTGATGCAGGTGTAGTAATGGCCTTGGTCTGTAACATCTTGTAGTGTAAAAACAACGCTGCTCAGGAGTTTACATTGAAGGTAGCTGTAGCTTGCATAGGGGGTTGGGGATTTTATAGTTATTATTGTTTGAATTTTTTTAAGAAGCTTCAAAGATGGGCAGACAAAAGCACTACTGCTCTGTAGCCTCCAAACTTCAGCAGTGTACAAAGGTCACTATGGCATGACTAAGAGCAATGTACTGCCTAGAATTATCAAGTTGGAAACATTAGCATGTTTAACATGTAGATATATATATATATATATATATATATATATATATATATATATATATATATATATATAAACAGCTGCAGCTTGACATATATGACTGTAGCCATTTGTGCCCTCACTTTCATCCCAAGCTAACACCAGAGTGATAAACTGAAGGTAACAATGTTTTTTTTGTAATTTTTGCTTAGGCTACCACTAGACTAAATAGTTGGATAACAAGCTCTAAAATGCCTCTCAAAACATCTATAAGTCCACGGATTCTGGAGGGCACTAGTCCATCAGGATTGTGGACAAATTCAGT
This sequence comes from Protopterus annectens, assembly GCF_019279795.1. Lineage (NCBI taxonomy): Eukaryota > Metazoa > Chordata > Ceratodontiformes > Protopteridae > Protopterus > Protopterus annectens. The sequence goes on from NC_056744.1 coordinate 547,522,254, forward strand.
TACGATTATGTTGTAGTATTGGTCATGCTGGGCTTATTAAAATGATGCAGGAGAAAACCTACACTGAAGAGTAAGATTGAAATTCTTACTTAATCATGATTTTTATTCAGGCCATAACTGGATGAAAATGTTATTAAAAAACTGTAAAATAAATCTCAGAACATCATCCCTTCCCCATTCCTTAGTTCTCTAGTCTTCCAGCATACTTCATTTATTTTATCCACAATTACTAAAGTGCATTCTTAGACAGTTAATATGTTTGAATGAAAACAGGAACAACTGAAGGGTAAGGAAAAATATAAGAAAAAGAAGAAAAAAAGTAATCTGCATGGTATGGTGATTCCAGGACTTTGTTTGTGTGTGTGTGTGTGTGTGTGTGTGTGTGTGTGTGTGTGTGTGTGTGTGTGTGTGTGTGTGTGCGTGTGTGTGTGTGTGAGTCCAGGGCAGCACCAGGTGATGTGTATAGGGTGCAGGGGCAGGGTGACATAAAGCCCTTTGCCTAGTATGCTATTTCACTTAAGGGCAGTCCAGGTTATATGCAAGTAAGTATGTATATACAAGCACATCAGCACCTATGTAGAGACACACACAGACATTTGCTTAAATATGTTTTCTTAATTTACAAAGGGAAAATGAAAATGTATTTGACAAATATTATTCCCTGTCTATGTTGCTGCAGAGAAATATGGCTCTTTAACTTACGCATGTATTCAGACATTCAGGATAACACAATCTCAACATTTCCTAAATCCATTAATTTACAAATTCGTTAGTAACTCTGAATTCTTATTCTAGGTTCTTTTATAGATTTTCCTTTCTAACATGAATTACTAACTTTCTTTAGTGTTATACTTTTATTGTAATATTATTTTTATTCAATCACAAAATATCTAAAAATGTAATAACAGCATTAATCGAATCGCATTTCAGGTAAAATTTCATAAATAGCAAATGCTCCACCATAATTGTTTTTGCAGGGAGATAAGCCCATTTGGAGGTCTTCTCCTCTACACTTTCTTATTTAAACATACGACCTCATTGTTACACAACCACAGAGAAAAACAAAAACACCACAGTGAATCACTACTGGTGCATGAACATAATTGTGGTGGGCTTTACTAAGGTACAAATGGTGCACTGACTAATTTGCATCATAATTCCTACAATCACAACACTCTAAACCACACTACCATTGATTTTTTAATACCTGCTGCATTTTTCTACCAAATGTGTTTAGATTAATATGCTTTAAAATAAAATTTAGATATTTTGTGATTAGGTAAAATTAGTGTTGTACTCCCTTTAGTAATACAATTTCTACCACCTTCTTTGTTCTCCTATTTTTGCTTCAATCCCTGTATTTAGATTCCTGAAATGTCACTGCTTGTATTTAAAAAAAAAATCTTAAGATCCCCCATTTAACTCTAACTTTCCTTCTTTGCATTCTTTGCTCAGAGTCTGCAAATCTTTACTACAGCTAGAGTCATACCTCTCAACCTCTTAGCTCAAGAAATCTGGGCACAGCTAAAAATAACGGGAGACAAAGGCCACAAAACAGGGACTAGTTTTAAATATTGCACTTATACACTTCGAAAGTTGCTGGAACAACAGGTTTTGCATCAACATGCGTCTTCTGAAAAATAAGCAGTCTGAAACTCAATTGGCTGTCATTGTTTAATCTCTTTAGTGCTCAATAATTTGCCAGAAAACCACACATTTCATGAGGAACAGACCAATGATATAAGGCAAAAATCTGGGTATTCTACAAAAATCTGAACAGCTGGGAATTATAACTGTAGTACCTAAAACAAACTGCATGTCTTAAGATGTTCAAGCAATAAATCAGCTGTTATTTCAAATTATACAACGACCCCCCCCATTAATATTCCAAAACGTGCATGCTGATTGGTCAGTGTGCACATTGTACATCAGAGTTACAGTAATGGAAAAAGGTTCGGTCGCCCGCAACGGAGAACGTAAGCTCTCTATTGCTTTTTACAACCTGTCTCACTATGTTAAACGAGTTTAACATAGCTAGACAGCTTTTAAAAAAAGCAACAGAGCATCTCCGTTGCTTTTTTTAAAGCGGTCTCGCTATGTTAAACCTATTTAACATAGCGAGACACTTTAAAAAGCAACGGAGATCTTGCTTTCTCCATTGCTTTTTTCAAAACTGTCTCACTATGCTTAATGGGTTTAACATATCGAGACACTTTAAAAAGCAACGGAGATCTTGCTTTCTCCGTTGCTTTTTTTAAAGCTGTCTCTCTATGTTAAACTCATTTAACATAGCGAGACAGGTTGTAAAAAGCAACAGAGATCTTGCTTTCTCCTTTGCTTTTGCCCACATCTCTGATGTACTGCGTAAGTATACGCATGCGCAGTACATCAGAACTGCCGCAGAATACCAGACAGCTGCGGAAGGGCAGCAAGGAGGCATTATACAATGCCATTATTTAAGAAAAGTAATTTTTTTTTTCTTAAATAATGCCATTGTATAATAGCAATAACCCACTTCTGGGTGTGGGTAATGCTGGATTTACCCACGGTTGGCTTTGTTTGGCCACTTGGGCTTCGCCCTCATGACCAAACCACACCAACCGTGGGCAAATCCAGCAGTACCCACACCCAGGTGTGGGTTATTGCTATATTAGTCACACTCACATTAGCAGAATTATTGTTATATATATCATTATTATACAGCAGGGCAGTACTTTATCATACTGTCTTCCTGGAAAAAAACAGTGTAAATAATACCAACAAACAGTTTTTTCCCCATTATTTCAACTTGCAAAGTGGATGTGTGCCCTCTTTAACTGCCATTGGTAGTTTTAATAGGGCAGAGGGTTAATAGGGGTACCACCCCCCTTTACAAATATAACTAAGAAAAAGGCAGATTTATTTCAGTAATTGAATATATGTTTCCTGAAGCTTGAGCATTTTATTCTAAAAGTTACAAAACTGGTTGTTTTATAAAATTATGCCTGCATTTCCCATCATTATCAAGTTGACATGTCTTATCTTAAACAAATGGCACCTAAACTTTCCACACTCTAATTCTTAGAATTACCACTTTTCTCCTATCCTGATGACATTGAAGTTACTGCTGTGTATGATGTAACTCAAATTGCAATAATACCTCATTGACAAGCTATGCAACAAGCCCCACTGAAAAAAGAAAGATGACAATCGTCAATGTATGTATGAAGCACAGACAAAGTGGGCTACTTAAGCAATAACCGATGATGTGGTGTGGTATATTGAAGATTTACCCATGGTTGGTGTGGTTTAATCATGAGGGAAAAGCCCGAGTGATTAAATAAAGCCAACAGTGGGTAAATTTCAATATACTACAACCACGGAGTTGGTTATTGCTATTATACAATGACATTATTTAAGAAAAAAATACTTACTTTTCTTAAATAATTTCTTTGTATAATGGCGCATTACTGTTCTTCCATGGTTGGTGGTATACTGCTACCTTGTTTTTATGTACTGCGCATGGGTATGGGACTTACACATACCCAGTACATCCATGTTTTGAAAAGGAAGCAATGGAGAAAAAAAAGTCTCCATTGCTCTGTTTTTTTTTTTTTTTTTTTTTTTTTATTATTATTAAAAAAAAAAAAAGTTTGGGTTACTTTAGGGGTAGGAGAGAGAGAGACAGAATGGAAGAAATGCAAAGAAAATCAGGTGCACATCTTTAGTTTTAAATAATGTATCTGATTTTCTTTGTATTTTTTCCATGTTGCCTCTCAGGTATGTCTGGAGTACGGACTATAGCTTTTTTTAAATTTTTGTTGAAAAAAAGAATAAAAGTTTTGGAATATACAAATGGAAAGAAGTCCAAGTGACCAGACCTTTTTCTGTTGGTATATTCTGGGATTTACAACGGACACCCTGGTTGGGCTGGCCAATCAGGGTGCACATTTTTGAATACTAATGGCCAGTCCTTGTATAATTTGAAATAACAACTATTTTTCTACTTGCATTTTCTCTTCATGCCTGCTATTGATGAGCAAATTCTCCCATTGGTTGATAAAGACTAGCAGGCATCAATGACCAATAGGAGGGTTTACTGTTTCCTAGCAGGCAGTGAACACTCCTGTTGGTCGTAACCTCATTCCTTTTCACAGTGCATAGAGATTCCCCTACAAGGAAGTAAGAACAAGCTGCAGGATTCCATCAAATAGGTACCTATGAAGGAGCTTGTACTTTTGCTTGCAATTCTTTATCAGAGTGTTACAGAGGCAAGGAGTACCTTTGCCCCACTATCCTTAAAGTGAGCCTTCATCACCCAGACAAGGGCCATCACTGTTTCAAGACTAGACCATAACTGTCCACAGGACAGAAAGCTACACATCACCTACAAATGCAGGCTGTAAGGGTGTTTCTACTTAAGTCCTAACCCACCCCTGTTGACTTTCATTCAACATCATATCACCAAGTGGGCATACTATGCTCCAGTTTGCATGTACATGTTCCTATCCACATGCTGAAGGAGAATTATCATGACCTGTTTGTATAACCAAACCTGTGTCACTGGTTGTTTCAGTCATCACTTGGATCATGTGGCAAAGACATACATTAAAGACTCACATATTACAATAACTCACAATATATGAACAAATTTGGAATTAGTCCCATGGTCAGTAAAGAATATATACATGTACCATACGTGCATAGGCACAATATATGCAGAGAGCACTTACATAGCTATAAATACATATTTTTTTACATGCTAAGTTGACCATGATTTGAAATTCTTCATTTGATGCATATGATAGTAAGATAATATCGCAATCAACATTTACATCTGAGCATTCCACTAGATATAATAGTAGGAAGCATTATGTCATGTTTCAAAGATTAAGTTATTTGGTGAAGAATGTTAGTCATTGTCATGGAAGCTTGTATGCCTCTGGAAGTACTCAAGTCAAAGCACTGAGGAAGTCAAGCTTAGATGTTAGAAAAACATGAGGAGCACGCTCAAATTCCTCAGAAGAAAAGGTTTCCTGGTGAATACACGGTCACATGGTCTTCACTTCACAGTCTCTTAACTATATTGAATAGCACGGACAGCTAATTGTTTGCAGTAGAGATCTTAATATACAGGAAAGTTGTGTACTTATGAGAATTTTCTACTTCATGTGAGGTGTAATGTCCCTCTTATCTTTTCAGCCTCAGTTTACTTTTCAGCAGACAAAAGCACAGTGTCATTGGTAAATACTCTTTTGCCTACCCCTACGCAGGTTTTGGAGTTCATGGTCAAACCATGACTCATGAGTTAGGAAATTATATTATAGGAGGGATAAATTCCAGGGAAGAAGTCAGAGCTATATTATGACCACAGACTAATCCATCAATGTTGCCTACATTGATCTCCACAATGTATTAGGTTGGGAAATGACAGAGAGCTTGCTGGTGGCTAATATGAAATGCCACTATTTTTAACCACTTAAAATTCTGGGACTCAGACTTCTGTGTACTGAAATGTAGAGACCATATCCAGACATATACCAAGTCACAGACTGCCATTTATTGGAATATTCCTTCTTCTCTGAGCTACGGTGATCCCGTTGTTGATGTACATAGGTTTAGGTGGTCCCATTTTTGGTATACATAGGTTTAGGTGGTCCAATTTTTGGTATGCATAGGTTTGGGTGGTTCCACTGTTGGTATACATAGGTTTGGTTGATCCCATTGTTGGTATACATTGGTTTGGGTGAATCCATTGTTGGTATACATAGGTTTGGGTGGTCCGTTTGTTAGTATACATAGGTTTGGATTATTCCATTTTTTGGTATCTATAGGTTTGGGTGATCCTATTGTTGGTATACATGGGTTTGGGTGATCCCATTGTTGGCATACATAGGTTTGGGTGGCCCATAGTTGGTATACATAGGCTTGGGTTGTCCCATTGTTGGTATACATGGGTTTGGTTGATCCCATTGTTGGTACACATAGCTTTAGTTGATCCCATTGTTGGTATACATGGGTTTGGGTGATCCCATTGTTGGTACACATAGCTTTAGTTGATCCCATTGTTGGTATACATAGGTTTGGGTGATCCCATTGTTGGTGTCCATAGGTATAGGTGGTCCCATTGTTGGTACACATAGGTTTGGGTGACCCCATTGTTGGTGTACATAGGTTTGGGTGGCCCCATTGTTGGTATACATAGGTTTGAGTGGTCCCATTGTTGGTATATATACATTTGGTTGATCCCATTGTTGGTATACATGGGTTTGGGTGATCCCATTGTTGATATACATAAGTTTGGGCGGTCCCATTGTTGGCATACATAGGTTTGGGTGGTCCCATAGTTAGTATAAATAGGTTTGGGTTGTCCTGTTGTTGGTATACATGGGTATGGTTGGTCCCATAGAGGGTATACATAGGTTTGGGTCATCCCATTGTTGGCATACATAGCTTTGGGTGGTCCCATTGTTGGCATACATAGATTTGGTTGACCCCATTGCTGGTATACATAGGTTTGGGTGGTCCTATTGTTGGCATACATAGGTTTAAGTGGTCCGATTGTTGATATACATAGGTTTGCATGATTCCATTGTTGGTATCTATAAGTTTGGGTGATCCTATAGTTGTTATACATGGGTTCGGGTGATACCTTTTGTTGGTATACATAGGTTTGTGTGGTCCCATTGTTGGTATACATAGGTATGGGTGATCACATTGTTGGCATACATGGGTTTGGGTGATCCCATTGTTGGTGTACATAGGTTTGGGTGGTCCAATCATTGGTATACATAGGTTTGGGTGGTTCCATTGTTGGTATACATAGGTTTGAGTGATCACATTGTTGGCATACATGGCTTTGGGTGATCCCATTGTTGGTGCACATAGGTTTGAGTGGATCAATCATTGGTATACATAGGTTTGGGTAGTTCCATTGTTGGTATACATACGTTTGGGTGGTTTCATAGTTGGTGTACATAGATTTGGGTGGTCCCATTATTGGTATGCATAGGTTTGGATGGTATGAGGGGTACAAGGTGGCTTGTTCCCCTGGAAAAATCAAGTTTGTAGGAGAAGAATGATGCCAGATATTTGCTTTTGTCCTATATTTTCTTCTTTTTTTGCAGTCTTTTGAGACTTAAAAATTAGAGTCTCAATATTTTAATATGGAGCCTACTGTATCACACTAGATGACAAATGTGGAGAACCAACCAATAGACCTCAACTGCAAAATGAACCAGACATTTGACAGACCACTCCACCTCCCAGTTAACCATTGGCAAAAAGAGTTTGAAGGCCAGGTCCAAAGCAAAAAGAACACTACAAGTAAATTCCATGGATAGTCAAACTGTTAGCAGCAATCCTACATGCTCCTGTCACAATTTCATCTTGTTGATGGCTGAATTCAGTTTTTACCTTGGTCAAACTGTTAGCAGCAATAGTATTCCTTCCTGTCACACTTTCACCTTGTTGGATGGCTGAATTTAGTTTTTACCTCAAGTCAACTCTGACCACATTTTTTGAAAGCTAGTTATTTGCTGTCCAGCTCAATGACATCACAGTTGCTCCTGTTCTCTCTCTCTCTCTCCCACTTATTTCCTGTTTTCTGTGGCCCTTGGCAAAATTCCTAAATATACTATGCTTGTTTAAGAAACCATTTTCTACTTTTTCATCAATAATCTGCAGTTCTCACTTGCCCATTTCCATGTCCAGAAGAGATGAATAGTACCTGATGTTTTCACAGTACACTTTGGACATTTATGGCTCTTTTCTTCTCAGTCGTATTAGGTTACTGACCATCTTTGTAAGAATCTGAGGTGACTAGTCCTGTTCATTTTAAGCTCAGGTTTAATCTTCATATCTCTTTCCATTTACTTTCCCATTTCTGTTTTAGTTTATCCATTATATCCTGTCTTTTATTCTCTCAAAGAAATCCCCATATGTCAACCCTTTTATGTCTAATTTCATGCAGTTCCTTTTTACAAATTATATTACATCCACTTGTCACTAGTTTGCATACACCAACTCTTTTCATTTCTTTTTACTTTATTCTCCCTCTGAAAAATTTAAGCAGTCTTTTTTATTTTGACATATCACCACTAGGCTTTGTTCTTTGCACCCCATTTCTCTTGAAGGTCCCAATTTCTGAAATCTCTAATTTCCATTGTTTCATCTCCCTTATGTCATACTGGATCATCGTTTCCCCTTCACAGCCAGTGTTTCAGAAACAGAGATACTCTTCATGATCTCACTTACCAAAAAGGATAACTCGACAAAGGTTACTGTTTTTTCAGTGGATGTATGACCCCACTGTAGGTATATCTAAGGAAAGGGTAGTGCTGCCAGAGACACAAATGCCGAGAAAAATATCAGGGTTCTATTATCGTGACAGGAGAAACTCAAGATGGGTCCATACCCAATTGTTTCCCAGGTCCATTATTTCACATACTTTCTTCTCTTGATGATATATTTTGCTTATTCTATAGTGTCTCTTTGATGCTAAATTTCTCTTTCAAATTTTCTGTGTCACTTTCCTCATCTGTACATCCCAATTTATTCTGTCATACCTCCCTTCCCAAATTCTTACCTCTCCTTTTCCCTTCATTCCAAACTAACCTGGGGTTGCTTTGCATGTATGTCTCCCCAGTGTCTCATATTGTTTCACTTTATCCACTGCAGGAAATAGAATTTTTGTCTTCAGTCTTAGTCTTAAACTCCTGAAGAGCCTATAGAGCTCATACAACTCCTCTACATCTGATCACATTGCCTTTAGACAACTTGGTAGTGTGCCTAACTGTAAAAAAAGATTAACAACACAATCATTGTTTTACTTACATTCATCTTACTGATCAGTTTCCACTCAACTGTTCCATTAATCTAATTACTTTTCTGTCTTTCCTTTGTTTTCTGCTTTGCTATTTGTTTTGCTTCTATCCTACTGCACCATACTTCAAGCCCTAAATATTGAAATCATGTTTTCTTCTGTTCTGATATGCCTTCTTTTCTGATATCCATTCTTTTTCACAGCATTGTTTTTTTTCTCTTACTTTATTTTGATCTGCCTCATTGGTAAGCATATCAATTTTTTCAAGTCTTAACTTCAGTTCTCCATCTACCTCATCTGCCACTAGTTTAATCATCTGTGAACAGTCTGAAATATATTCTGACCTTACCTAGCACTTCATGCTCTAAGAATCGGCCTCATCCTCTCTTAACTAACAATTCTGTGACCAGCGGAAAGATTCACATTGACATAGGGCATTTCTTCCTTTTATAGGTTCATGGGTGTTTACTAGGCTAACAACCACACGGGCCTTTTTAAGGCTATCCATGCATCCCAAATCTCTGACAAGTTCTGGTACCCCTGATAAGTGTAAGCAGTGTCTGTTAGAGACATAGGTGTCAAGCCAGGGATGAATTTCCTGTCCTCCATCCAATTGCCCAAGTTACACTTGAATTGGGTTAGGCTGGAACTCTGCTTCACATGGATGGGGAACCTGTTCCAGAGACAGGGTAATCTCAGGGATACACACTTGTCTCTCCAGCAGGTCCTATTTATATCACAGGCATGGTTTAAGTCTTTAGAACAGGTAATTCTGATGCTGTTTTTCTTGTGTATATGCAGAAGGTCGATCAGAGTGGGGTCTGACAATGCCCTGTATGCCAGGCATAGAGCTCCCCTCAACAGCATGTAGGAGACAGAATACAGGGATAGGGCCTTGGGGTGGTCTGCATAGGGTATTATACGTATGCCCTGTATTCTTTTAGTGAGGAACGTCTGTGTATGTCCTATTTGTTGGATATTCCTGGTTAGGTACATACCAAAGCGGGGCATTGTACTCAATGATAGGTCTAATGAATGTCAAATTCAGTGGAGCAATGACTTCCTTGGACCTAGATGCCATACCTTGGTTTATAAGTCACATAACATAGAATGATTTCCTCAGTACCCTAGACACATGATGATCAAAGGAAAGATTACTGTCTATGTGTGTTCCTAAGTCCCTGACTGCAAACACAGTACTGAAAATACAAACACAAACTCTGAAAAAGAGAAGTCTTCTCACCTGGCAAGAAATCCACTTTATTGTAGTAAACAATAGCACCGAGGACCAAATAACATAAAGCGGTTTTCGTTTAGCACCTTGGCCAAACTTCTTCAGATACAAATTAAATAAAAATACACCCTTATAAAACACTACTAATTAAACTTAATTGAACATGTGATTAAAACCAGTTAACTTTTCGAACTTTAAAAAAACACTGTAACCATAAGTTTACAATGAGAATTTGGTATCTATGTAGAACTCAGCTATATGTGCATTGTTTATACTATCGCTAGGTTTGTGATAATGTATGCAAAATATAAAAGCATGCCACATGTATAAGTTAGGAGTAAAAAAATACATATACAAAAATGCATATATATATATATATATATATATATATATATATATATATATATATATATATATATAGGTGTACTTTCCTACAACAAAAATGAACTTTTTCGAAATGGGAAAGTGCACTTTAATGAAAGTGCACTTTCGCTTAAGCTCACTAGACTGAACCTACTGCACCACAATGGAGGACATTGAAAAATGGGCTATGTCCTCCACTGTGGTGTGATAGTCATGGACCTTAGGGTTAGGGCACGGGTCAAGGTAAGGGGATAGACCTATTAACTATCCCCTTACCCTAACCTGTGCCCTAACCCTAAGGACCATGACTGCTAGCCCATTCGGTCTAGCGGGTTCGCGAAAGTGCACTTTCGCATTAGTGTGGGTGTACTTTTGAAGTTAGAAGTAGTGAACTTTCATTCTTCAAAAGTACACCCATAAATATATACATATATATATATATATATATATATATATATATATATATATATATATATATTAGTTAAAAATAAATTATGTATAATGTATCACAGTAGTAGCAGTGGGTAACATCATTAAAAAAAACTAATCCACAAGTTACAAGACCCAATTGACTAATGTAATTGCTGATGAAAAACAGGAACCAGAATACACTACAAATACAGTTGTCACCTCTCCAGACTTTTCAGTTTTAGGACACATACTAGGGAAAGACGTCATTCAAACCTGGGGGGCATGAAGCATTCACTCTTAACTGCCACATTAGCTCAAGTTTCTCCAACAAAAGAGAGGTTGGACCACCTTGGCTGTTAATGGCAACATGGTCAATAGCCCTAAATTTAAATTTGTGTGATAGACATTAATTACAGTGACGTGCTAGAGAGTTTTTCTCTTTGTTCTTACTAATATTATATACATGTTTATACACACGTTCTCTCAGCTTGCAGTCCATCTTGCCAATGAGGCTTGGTAGTAATGACTGAAGCCAACTATGTGAAAAGAATGCAAAAAATTCTTAACACTGAAGCTTATATAAAAGTGAGCCTGAATGAATTAAATGTAGCTTACAACAATATTAAGTCATACATCAACGATTTATTTATTGATTCACAAATAGACTTAAACACCTTTAATTATTTATCACTACCTAGTCCTAAAACACCTATCCTCTTTGGCATCCCCAAGATCCATAAATCAATGGAAGACCCACCTATGTGGGCCTTAGTGGAAGCAAGACAATCAATCACTTACCCCTGTGCCAAATTGGTGGACTCAATCTTTAAAAAATATATCCTTCAAGAGTACCAGATTTGTAAAGATTCTTGGTCATTTTTAGCTGAAGTCAATAAACTTGAATACAAGGATGATACAGTAGATGTATGTGATTTGTACACATCTATACCACATAGAACAGGGATTGAATATGTCATTGATTTCATGAATAATACAAAAGTGTCTGTGGAAGAGATGAGATTAGTAGAGGTGTTATTGGAAATAATCTTAGAAAGCAACTTTTTTTTGTTCAACAAGGAGTACTAGCTACAACAAATTGGTGTTGCCATGGGTTCACCATGTGGTGCCAGCTTTTTCAACTTAGTGATGGCACAATGGGAACACCAATTCATCCTGGGTAATGAAGCTATTAACAAGTATATTTTTTCTATACCCGCTTTCTGGACGACGTTTGCATAATACTAAAAGGGGACAGCCAGACCGCCTGTGGCATGGTGAACTACTTTATCAACACTATCAGGTTCTTGAAATTTACAACTTGATTTAATGAGGACAAAATGAACTATTTGGACATTGAATTAAGGAAGGACAGAGTGAATCAAAGATATACATCTTGTATATACAGGAAAGAGACATATTGCAACACCTTCTTGCACTTTTCCAGCTCTTACCCTTGCAGCAAAAGAAATCCATCCTCAAGGGTCAATTGGTGCGAGCTGCCAGAATGACGAGTGAATCCAATAGATTCTTAGAAGAGTGTACAATGTTGCGATGTATGTTTCCACACAGGGGGTACCCGGAAGCCTTCCTAACTGAGGTAATCACAGAAGTTCAATCAAAACATGAACTAGGAGTGTTAACTCCCATTTTACATCATGACGTTGGACCTGTCTACAATGTTAGTGTAGTGGCACCTTCAATGTCTATGATAACTTCTCTGAATGTGGTAGGAAGTAGAGATGTTTATAACATTAAACCTCAATTTTCTCTAAGTTTTACAACAACTTACGCAATAGATGCAATTGAATAAAACAAATTTTACGGAAAAATTGGGCCTTAATTCAAACAGACAAATTGGTACTACAGAAACTGGGACCCTCACCTGTGATTCTCTATAGAAAAGGAAGAAACTTAAAAAGTTTAATTGAAGGTGAGAAGACTAGCATGAGCAGAAGTATAGGAATGTACAAATGTGAATCCTGTAACCAATGTAAGTTCATGGAAACGGGGCAAGCATTTAAAATTGGTGCCCTTAAATTTAACACTAAACACAGACTAAATTGTAATTTGAAGTCTGTGATATATGTAGCCCAATGCCAAAACTGCCCAGCCTTTTACATAGGCAAGATGGACTGCAAGCTGAGAGAACATGTATATAAACATGTATATAATATTAGTAAGAACAAAGAGGAAAATGCTCTAGCACGTCACTGTATTGAATGTCCATCGCACAAATTTAAATTTAGGGCTATTGACCATGTTGCTACTTACAGCCGAGGCGGTCCTACCTCTCTTTTGTTGGAGAAACTTGAGCTAATGTGGCAGTTAAGAGTGAATGCTTCATGCCCCCCCAGGTTTGAACAAAGTCTGTTCCCTAGCATGTGTCCTAAAATTGAAAAGTCTAGAGAGGTGACAACTGTATTTGTAGTGTATTCTGGTCCTTTTTTTCACCACCAATTACATTAGTCAATTGGGTCTTGTAACTTGTGGATTAATTTTAATGATGTTACCCACTGGTAATACTGTGATACATTATACATTATCTATTTTTAGCTAATATATATATATATATATATATATATATATATATATATATATATATATATATATATATATACATTTTTTGTATATGTATTTTTTACTCCTAACTTACACATGTGCCATGCTTTTATATTTTGCATACATTATTACATACCTACAGACAGTATAAACGATGCACGCATAGCTGAGTTTTACATAGGTACCAAGTTCTCTTTGTAAACTTATGGTTACAGTGTCTTTTTAAAGTTCTAAAAGTTAACTGATTTTAATCACATGTTCAAATAAGTTTAATTAATAGTGTTTTATAAGGGTGTATTTTTATTTGATTTGTGTCTGAAGAAGTTTGGCCAAGGTGCTAAACAAAAAGCGCTTTATTTTATTTGGTCCTCGGTGCTATTGTTTTACTACAATAAAGCGGATTTCTGGTCAATTGAGAAGACTTCTGTTTTTCAGAGTTTGTGTTCCTAAGTCCCTGACTACTGGGTCAAGTCTCAGGGGTGTATTGTCAATATGGTAGTTTTCAGGGATGGATGACTTCCCGAAGGATACTGTTATGCATTTCTTGACATTTAGTTTTAGTCCATGGCTCTGATACCAGTTTTTTGTATGTGTCAGCCCTTCCTGGAGAACATTTGTGTAGGTGTGAAATTCAATGACAGCTCCTAATTCCAATCATCTGCAGATTTAGTCTGTCAGAGACCACTGACATTGGTCTTGACTTCAGAGAAGTAAATGCCAAAAAGGAGCAGTCCAAGTACTGATCATGGAGGGACTCCACTTGTGACTGGCTTTCTAGGGGAGGACTCCCCAATTCTAACTTTTTGAGTCCTGTCTGTGAGCCAGTTAGCTATCCACTGGGTGACATATGGGTTTGTATCTAACCTCTTGAGTTTATCAACAAAGCCCAAGTGTGGTATTGTGGGTTAAGGTAGGTAGTGTCAACCATTTTGCCCTCATCCATTGCTTTGGTGACCTTCTTAAAGAAGACCACCAGGCTGAGTAGACATGACCGGTCCTTAAAGAAACCAAACTGGGTTTTATCCAGAGTCTGGAGGTTTACTATATCATTATTGATCATTTCCATGATAATTCATTCCATGGCTTTGCATATAAGAGTACTGAGACTTATGGGTCTGTAGTTTCCAAGGTCTGTAGGTGGCCCACCTTTGTGCAGAGGGATGTCTGTTGTCTTTTTCCATTCATGAGGCATGAAGCTGGTTCTTAAGTTAGCCTGCAATATTAACAAGACATGCTGGGAGACAGATATGTCTCCCAGAGGTTGCCACTCTTCTAGAACAAACTCCCATTTCATGTAAAAGAGAACTCCTCAATGACCCTATTTAAGTGTAACCTGGACATTTGGATAGGAAACTGTAAATTTACACTGGGGGTTTTACCTATGTCCCTCTTGGATGGGACAGAAAGTGCTGATCTTAGATTCACGCACATAGACTATATATTTGGGTCCATAAGGGAACAAGGGTATAACATGGCTAGGTTTGTAGAGGCCTTAGGGCCAATAGTCTAGTGACCTTTTATGATCCTATGATATGTTGAAAATATATGCATTACCACCTGTAACATAATGTTCTATAACAATATAATAACAGCTATGAATGAAAAATTGTGTTGTGATGTAATTGATATAGATTTAACTTCAGCATTTGACAGGGTCATACGCAAAACACTGATCAGTAAATTAGAACAGCTAGGTATCAATGTATTCTTGATAAGATGGATAGCTGCATGCCTTACAAATAGGACATGGCAAGTATCATACAGCAATTGGACAGGTGAAATTCTTGGTTACAGTCAGGGTATCTCACAGGGCTCTGTCTTAGGCCCTTACTTGTTCAGATT
This sequence comes from Protopterus annectens, assembly GCF_019279795.1. Lineage (NCBI taxonomy): Eukaryota > Metazoa > Chordata > Ceratodontiformes > Protopteridae > Protopterus > Protopterus annectens. The sequence continues at coordinate 547,537,466 of NC_056744.1, forward strand.
GTATTTTTCAGACCTAACTTTTTGATCTGAGGAGTTCTTTAGTCTATATGCAGATGACCTGAAACTGGGTAAACTGATTACATGTGTTACAAATAAGGTATGTCTTCAAAAGAACTTAACTAAATTGACCATTTGGTCGCAGGAGAATAATATGCTAATAAGTACATCAAAAAGTAATCGTATGAGATTTAGGAGACATATATTGAAAGGGAAATACTTAATACAGTATACAGTGATTGAAACTGTGTGATAGGACCTGGGAATATAGGTAGAGCCAGCTAGAACTTTTTTTAATCATATCAACCAATTGTTAATGATAGTTATAGAACCATAGGTTGTATAAAACAATTTATAAAATCTAGAAAATCAGAAATAATGCAGTTATTGCTTGTTAGTTACATTAGATCCAAACCTGAGTATGGAATAACAATATGGAAACTTTATAAGAAAACAAGCATGAGTAAACAGGAATGAGTATGGTGGAAATATACCAAGGGCATCCATGGATGTGAAAATTTAAGTTGTAATGAAAGAGTAAAATATCTGAACTTCTACAGTGTCTCATAGATATCTAAGAGGAGATCTCATTCAGGTATATAGGGCATTTAGTGACAACTACCTCTGGGAATGTTTGGCATTATCATAAAGTTGAAGAGAATCATCAGACAACCTATGTAGAAGATTCTATAGGAATGAGAAGTGCACTAATTGGTTCTCTGACAGAGTAGCTGATGCATGGAACAGACTACCAAATTACATTAAAGCAAATACTAGTTTAGATATTTGTAATAACAGACTGGACACTTATTATGGGAACAAGTATTTTGGTATATTGGCAGGCTAGAAGGGCATAAATGCTTGTGTTTGAACTATTTATATGTATGTATGTATTTCTCTCTACCACTGAGATCCATTCAGAATTCAAACTGATTTAAAAGACATCTAAAACTGTATCTATCACATCAGTGGATCTGCCCCGTATATCTTAAGGATAAATGCTACTGTTATCTCCAGCTTCCCATATCGTCAACCAACGTCGCTTCATTCAGAATACGATGTCCCAAAATCAGTCTTCAGCAGTACCTGAATAGTTCTGCAAGCATTTCCATCCATATGCATAGCTTTATGACACTGCTCATCCCCATCTCTTAACTTGTAATATAAACCTTATGATCTATATATATATATATATATATATATATATATATATATATATATATATATATATATATATATATATATATAATTATCTATGAACCTGCTTTATACCCCAGGTCTTAACTACAATATTACCATTTTCTGCCCTAATTAGTCCTTTCCCTCACCTCTATTTCTCTGAATTTCTAAACACTGATCACATGACCTGTCATCTATTTGGCAAACACAAAAGTTATGTACTTACTATAAAGATAGCTCTGTGTTGCCCTATTTTCGTCCAGTTCAATGTGTGGCTTATCAGATCTGGCTGGATCTGACCTTGGCGCCTTATACCATAATATTAGATCCAAGAGCTTTAACTCCTCCTCTACCCACAATTCCCTCCTCCAAGCTGATTTACCTCAAATCAAATTTATTGACTAATTCCATAAATGTGTCTAATAATTAAAAGAGGAAATAAACAAAACAGTCTACAACATTATCAACTATGAAATGAAAAGTGCAACAGAAAATAGATAGGGTCCTGTCAAGTTCTGACTGAGCCCCAGAAGATGTAAAATAATTTGAAAGAGGGAAGGAGGCAGGAAAGTTGGACTGGATGAAAAAAGGACAACACTGATCAATTGTTATGGTAAGCACATGAATTTTGTATCCCATGTTTTCTATTTTAATGCAATTCAATGTGTGGCATAGATTCCCAAGCTGCCTAAAAATGGCCTGCATGGACCCATGGAAGGCCACACCTGAGAATGGCAGTTCCAAAAGATGTGTGAGCTCTAGATTGCACATGCAATTTGTAATGAGATGCAAAGGTGTGAGCTGTTGACTAAGTTGCTGTTGGACAGATGTCACTGATAGGAACTATTTTTGCAAATGCTGTTGATGTGGCTATCACTGATGGAGTGAGCCTTAAGCTTAGAAAGTACAGACAACCCTATTAGGTTCACAGGTTCATATGTCTGTACTAGGCTAATGGCCCAGAAGCCTTTACAAGCCTAGCTCATAGGATTACCCTAGCATCGTGCCACCCTACATTAATTCCCAGTGCCTCTGTCGAGTAGAGCCACTGGAGTGATTCCCGGGGTGAATTTTCTATTTCCCATCCACTCATCAAGATTTCTATTGAAGAGGACCAGTGAGGTGCTCTGTTTGACATGTATGGGAAGTGTATTCTATAGCATGGCCAGTCCCTGTGTTATGAACCTGTCCCTCCAGTACATTCTGTTGATTGTGGTAATGAGGTTGAGGTCTCTGGAGCGTGTGGTGTGGAGGGATTGGGATTTCTTTAGATGTAGCATTTCTAACAGAGCTGGAACAGATGGCTTTGTAAGTCAAGCAGAGATTGCCTCTAAGTAGGCGATATGAGACAGAGAATAGTTGTTTTTTTTTTTTAGTCTGTCCATATAGGGCTAGTGTTTAAGGCCTAGGATCCTCTTTGTGAAGTATTTTGCAGACTCTCCAGTTGTTGCAGGTGTCTAGTGAGGTACATGCCAAATAGGGCATTGTACTTGATGACTGGTCTAATGAGGGAAGAGTAGAGGGATTCAATGACCTCTTTCTTCTGGGATGCAAAACCCTTAGTAATGAGATGTGCCACATAGAAGGACTTTCTGACCACAGTGGCAATGTGGTGGTCAAAAGAGAGGTTGCTGTCAACCTGTGTTCCCAGATCTCTTATAACTCCTTCTGTATTCAGTGGACTACCATCGATGTGGTAATTCATGGGAACCAGGTTTTTCCCAAAGGGGATGATGACACATTTTTTAGCAGTGAGCTTAAAGTCATGGTTCTGACACCAGTCGTTGGTCTCAGTGAGGCCTTTTTGTAGGATGTCAACATTACTTGGGGAGTTAATAATAGCTCCCAACTTGCAATTGTCTGTGAACTTTGTCAGCCATAGTCCCTTTGTATTGGCCTGGACTTCAGAGAAGTAGATACCAAACAGGAGAGGACCCAGGACCGAACCTTGTGGGACTCCCTCCTGACTGGTCATCAGTCTGACTTGGAGTCAGCTACTTTCATACTGTGGGTTCTATGTGTGAGCCAGTTTGCAACCCACCTAGTGATATATGCATTGATGCCTAGCTTAGTGAGTTTTTCTATGATTCCTGATTGGGGAATGGTATCAAAGGCCTTGGCCAGATCAAGGTAGGCTGTATGAACCACCTTGTCTTCATCCACACGTCTCGTGGCTGACTCAAAAAAGTCAACCAAGTTGAGCAGGCATGATCTACTCTTCAGAAAACAAAACTGTTTGGGATCCAGAGTTTGGGGATTCACTATATCATTGTTTTTTAGGACCATGGTGATGTGTTCCATAGCTTTGCATAGCAGACTCATTAGGCTAATGGGGCAATAGTTCCCAGGGTCTGTAGTCATTCCTCCTTTGTGGAGAGGGAAGACTGTAGCAGTGCGCCATTCAGTAGGGACAAAGCCTGAGGTGAGGCTGTGATTGAAAAGGCACACATGTGAGATGCCAGTTCTCTCTGTAGTTCATGTAGAACACAGCCAGGGATATCGTCAGGTCCCATAAAAGCTGTATTCTTGGCCTTTAACAGTGCTGTTTTAACCTGTGCAGCAGTAATACTGGGTGCCTGGCAATCTACTGGTATTGTGATTGGTCCTTTGGGGGGGTAAAGTTGGCACTGAATCTGTCGGCCAGTATATTGGCAATATCTGTTGGCTCGGTATAGGAGGTACCATTGTGCAGTAGCTCAGAGCAAATCTGGATATTGCTGTGGAGATTCTTTAGATAACTATAGAAGGCCTTGTGGTTGTCTTTACTATTCTGTTTTCATAGCTAGCTTTAGAGGATTTGATGAGGGATCTCAAATTTTTGTTGAGGCTGATAACGGAGTTTTTCCAATGTTGGGACTTCACCTTATTCTGCATCAGTTTCCTCCTTCTATTGTAGAATTTGTTCTTGGCAGGGGACCACTAGATTGGCTTCATTTTTTTGGAGGAGAGTATCTTGGTTCTATTGGGTATGGAGAGATCCATGCATTTGTGTATGTGTTCGTACAGTGCATTGGTATATGATTTGGCAGTCATGCAACTGTTCTCCATTTGCATGGGTGCCACGAAGTTAGCCACCTCTGTTTTTAGGAGCTCAAAGTTAGCTTTGGAGAAGTTTTTCATGGTGCTTACCTTTTTGTGAGGGGGATGTGGATTTCCAAGGTGATTAGTTTGTGGTCAGATCTAATCAGGGAGGAGTTGACTATTGGTGTAGAGCAATGGTCGCCCATGTTGGTAATAACCAGGTCAAGGATCTTGCTACCTCTAGTGGGAGTAAGAATGAGCTGGTCCAGGGCATTGGAATTAATGAATTCCAGGAAACATTGGGCAAGTGTATTGGTACATGAGTAGTTTTCCCAGTTAATGGAGGGGTAGTTGAAGTCACCCAGTATGAGAGTGTTAGGTTGGACCCTAATATTCTCCAGGGTGCTTAGGAGTGTGGAATGTGAGTTTTGAGACATGGTTGGGACCTATAGCAGGGTATGACCTGAATTGCTGTCTTACCCAATATTAGCTGCACCTGAAGTATCTCTGATGCGTTATGTTGGGCTACCATTCTGGAGGTGTGTGCATCCTTTATGAATATGGAAACACCACCGCCTTTGGAGCTTTGGTCCAAGTTCTGGAGCCGAAAGGTGTGGAATGAGTTATAGCCTGGTAGTGCAGGGGTGTTTTCTGCTGCCTTGAACCAGGTGTCTGTTACAGAACAAATGTCGATGTTCTCCATATTAAGGAGTGCTTCAAGCAAGTGCATTTTGAGATTTAGACTTCTAGTGCTGAGCAGCATGACCCACAGATTACATTTGTTTGCAGCTGTTACAGTGGTAATTTGGTCTTTAGAACACCACCTAAAAAGGCATTATGGGGATGGCAAGAGCCTTGGCCAGTATCTGGAAGCCCAAGGGTGACAGGTGCAGGCCATCTCTGGCAAAACATCTAGGTCTGTCAATCATGTCATCCCAGGCAGACAGATACTGGATCCCCTTAGAATGACACCAGAAATGTAGCCAATTGTTGAAATCAATCATTTTCTGCTTGTACAGTGGTATTATTCTGGGTGATGGTAGGATGCTGCTCAGGGCTAGGGTCATACCCGCCTGAGCTACATAATCCGAGAGCTCCTCCATATCTCTTTTCATGTAGTCCAGGGAGGTACATCTCAGGTCATTCACACCCACATGTACAATGACAGAGTCATATTTGTACCTGTTGTTGAGGGACCTGAGTGTGTGCATTATGTGGTGGATCCTGGCACTTGATAGGCAGCTGACTGTTACTTTCTCCTTATTCAACCAAGTGAGTGGGACATCAGTGTGCCTCACTATTGAGTAAACTATGACTATTGTGTTGGGCATGCTGTTTTGCCTTAGGGGATTTGATTGAGTGGCACACTGTTCAGGAGAGCTATGTGTCTCATGATTAGTGTTGTGTTGTGGTGGTCAAGTGCATTTCTGCCTTAGAGGTCTCTGCTGTTTGGGTAGATTCTTGTCTTATAAACAAAAGAAATGCACTCTGCCAGCCACCTAGAAAGTCTGGCTTTTGATACATGTCTTAGTTTTGTCTTAAAAAAGGAGACAAAGAGCTGGTCTGATTTTCTAAAGTCTTTTGTACAATGTAAATAAAATTTGAGCTGCCTTTAGACATCTAAAGTATGGAGGGTGTGCACCCTTAGTAGCAAAGTTTGGGAAGAATACAGGCATATGAATTTGTTGAGTTAAATTTGTTTCTGATGCCACCTTTGGAGGAAAGGAGGGATTTGTTCTCAGTGAAAAATAAGGAAGGGTGGCTTACATGAACATGCCTGCAGTTCCGAAACTCATCTTGCTGAAGGGATATGGATCCAAAAAAATAGTATTCCAAGAGAGAAATTCTAAATCAGCTAATGCTGTGGGTTTAAAAGGTTTTTGCATCAATGACTGTAGCAAGACTGGAACATCCCATGGTGGAACTGGATATCGAATATGTGGTCTTAATAAGAATGTTCCTTTAAAGAAAGCTTTGGCCACCCTAAGTGATGCAACAGACAAATCATTATGTCCTATGTGAAAATCTGAGATGGCTGTCACTTGGACTTTTATGGTAGAGTACCTGGAAGGTTACAGAGAAAAGTTCAGAAAGAAAACCCAGTATTGCTGGGAGAGAAGCTAATAAAGGCTCTAATCCTTTTGAGGATGCCCAAATAGATTTTTTTCCATTTGCTTTTATAAGTGTTTTTGTTTGATTCCTTCTAAGAAGAAGAAGAGATTATGTGGATTACTGGGGAAGAATCCTGGCATCTCTGGCTATCACTAAAATTGGTGAAACCATGTGGTTAGTTCCAGGAAATGAAGATCAGGTAAAGGTATCCTGGATGGGTGACTGAGTAGATCCGGAATGGGATAAAGTACCCATGGTAGGTGTAGTAAGTGAGGCTAAAGGAAGAGGAACTATACCTGTGGAGACCACAAGGGGGCATTGATGATTACCCTGTTCTTGCACCTCGTGGCTTTTCGAATGAACTTCATGAGAAGGGAAACTGGTCAAAATGCATAAAGAAGACCTGGGGGCCAAACAGTCGACTACAGCATCTCTTGGTGACTGTCTCTGTGGAGGGATGAGGACAGAGTAACTGTTGCATTTTTAGTTCAAGTTGGAAGAAAAGAGGTTGCAGAAAGGTTGGACCTAGTGGTGGAAGATCTTTTGAAGGACACTCACAAGGTAATAGGATAGTCCTGCGCAACCTGTCCACTACATCCAAGAATCTGTGTTCTTACTAGAAAGCATTGTGAAGGCATCATTCTTTGATAGACTCACAGAGCCTCTCAGCAAAGAGGGTATGAATGTGTTCCACCTTGGTTGTTGATGTACCAGACCACTGACATGTTGTCTGTGTGAATGGATAATCTGAAAAGCCTGCAATGCTAGGAGATTTGCTCTCATCTCCAAGACATTGATCTGAAGTTTGGCCTACATCATGTGAACTGTCTTTCCTTCATATGTACCCTGCCATCCTAGAAGGGATGCTTCTGTGGTGATTGTGGACCTGGGAGAAGGTGGGCATCAGGTTCTGCCCTGTACCACTGACAGAGACTTTATCCACCAACTTATTTGATTCTTACGTTTGATTTAGTCATATTCTGGTGTAGTGAGCTTTCTGTGACCATTGTACTGCCAGTGTTTACTGTAGGACTCTAATGTGATATCTCACTAATGGGACCAGGGTATATGGTACAGGCCATTAGCCATAAAAGACAGAGCATGAGCATTGCCTGTGGCCGTGGATGTTGTATCACTTGATAGGTTACAAACCTTAACAGTTGAACTCTGGCAAAGGGGAGTTTTCCAAGCTGTTGGGCTGTTTCTATGTGGCAACCTATAAATTATATGCTCTGCATGGGAGGCAGTTTGCTTTTCTTCTGATTGACTAATATTTCCAATTTGTTTGCAAGAGTGAGAAGGAACATTTGATGTTGTAATAATAGACCCTTGGAGGTTATATTTAACAGACAATCATCGAAGTATGGAAGACTTGGATTCCTTGCAGTTGCAGATGAGCTACTACCACTGCCCTAATCTTGGAGAACCCCCAGGGTCTGTTGTGAGACTAAATGGCAGTGCCTTGAACTAGTAGTGTTTGGCTGTGAGCCTGAAATGGAAAAACCTCATGGAGTGCATCTGGATGTTGACGTGATAGTAGGCTTCTTGGAGATCAGTAGAGCACATCCAATTGTCCTTCTTCAACAGAGGTAGAAGGGACTGAACCTTGACCATCCAGAACGTTGCCTGTTTGGCATATTTATTTAGGTTGCTGAGATCCAATATTGGTCTGAGGTCTCCTATATTTTGGAACTAAAAGAAACTTGGAATATACTCCATAGTCTAATTGGTCTGTGGAGATTGTCTTAATAACTGTTTTGTGAGCAACTTTGACACTTCTGTTGTTGCAGATTACAACTAAACAGGTGGTGCATCTTTTTTTTGGGAGAGACAAAAAGGGTATGGTATAGTCTCTGGTAATTGTCCTTAGCACCCATGAATTGGTTATGATGTTTTGCCAAGCTGAAGGGTGTAAGACTAAGCATCACCGACTGTATCCAGAGTGTGACAGTCAAGCCACCATTCAGGGACAGTGATACGTTTTCTTGGTGAAGGGCCCATGTTTTGCAATCTACTTCTACCTCTTGGTTGGCATCCATTAGAACTGCTTCTCCCTCAGAGAGGTCTATCCTAGGATGGTCTTGGTGAAAACTTTGGGATTTTTTGGACCGCATTTTTCTACTTCCCCTTTGATTCTGGGAAAAGGATTTTTGAGGAATAGAAAAATGGATTCCCAGGGCAGACAAGGCATTTCCAGTATGCTCACTATTGGTAAGTGCTTCTTTTCTCTTAAGTCCAAACAGGGTGGAACCATTGTAGGGGGCATTGACAAAGAATACTTTAAAGCTTTCAACAAAACCACATAGCCACATCCAGGCATGATGTCACATGGAAATACCTGTACCAGCTGACCTTAACATATCATCAGCTGTGTTCGACAGCAGTCACATGGCCACATTTGAGGTAGACTGCAAGGTAGATATTTAGACATCCACTGTCCTTTGGTCATCTATAGACAATTTACCCAAAAGAGACTTGGAAAGCTCCTTGATCAAGTCTCTTTGAAAATGTGTCAGGTGTTTTAGATAATTCAGTGCTCAAAGTGCAAAGGTTGCTGATGCATAGGTCTGTTTCCCTAGTCTGTCCAATGCTCTTGACTCCCTGTTGGGAAAGCATACAGTGCCTTTCCTCAGATAGTGCCTTCCTTGTAGCTCTTGTCACCACCATGGCATCTTCGGGGGGGGGGGGGGCTTTTGACTAATACTTTCTATCATCTGGGACAACCATGATTTTGTACAGTTATTTTAGAATGGGTTCTGCCATGTCAGGCTCCTTCCAAGCCTTCTGAATGACAAGATCTATTAGGGTGTCAAGAGGTGGGGTCATCTAGGAAATCAGTGGGGCAGACCCAAAAGCTTCAAGAAACACTGACTTATCTGAAGGGTTTTTTGTGAACCATGCCCCCTGCTTCATCAGTTTCAGACTGTCCCTAAAGGTGATGTCCTGTGTGTACTTAAAAATCTTTCTCCATTATCTAAATCTATAATTTCAGTGATAGACTCAGAAAAGGAGTCTAAACGCTTCAATTTGCATGCTCTTTTTCACAGTAGGTGTCTCAGAGCTTGATGGAGCCACATAATAGCCAGAATTTGGAGCTCAAACATTGAGTTGCCTGGAAGCGAATTGTGTCTGTCTGTCCCTGACAACTCAAATAAGGGGAAAGAGGCACATGATCGATTGGGAGTTAGGATGGAACCAAACTTGGTGCAAGCACCAGTCTCTTTGACCCAGCCAAAGCCCTTTCCACAGCCTCAAAAGACAATTCAGCTAATGGAGCTGAGGAGAAACTACCATTTTTAGTAGACTTATTAGGTTTTCTGATACCAAAAGAGATTAGTTCCAAGGAGGACCTCAGTGCCGAGCTATTTCGTGACGAAGCACTGAGGGGGAGGAACAGCTCTGAAAATCTTTGAGTTTATTCACCACTGGTGCTCCAACACTGACATTCTGGCTCCAGGACTCTTTTCAACCCAAAACCATTGGTCAAGTGAGTAACAGGAAATATAAAAACCACAGTCTCTAGGGATACCAGATCCGATCCTGGCGATGTGAAAGGTGTCAGACCCATAATCATGGGCTCTGGGAAAGGAGATGGTGTTGGGAAAAGATTGAATGGTCTCTGAGTGCCTATTCCTGGCCCTCTCCTCAGAGATGGTACCAGGAGGACCCCCAGCTGAATCTGTGTCCTCAACAATTTCCTCATCATATGGCTGACATCCAAGATTTCTGGTGGGACCTACTAGACCTCAAAGAAGGAGCTACAGATGTTGATCTTGATGGTAGCTTTTGTTGAAGTATAGGAGAATGAAGTCTGGTGTTGACTGGCCCTGGAGAAAAGGAAGTTTTTTTTGGGGGGGGCGTTGGATCAGAGTTGCAGTTAGATATGACTGCCACAGCAACTTAGGTGACCTCTTCTTTGACTTTTCTGCTCTCTCTTCTTGCCTATTCTCAATCTGGTTTTATTTATGCTTCTCTTTGTGCCTTTATCTCTCTCTCTTTCTTTCTCTTAGATTTCTCTTTCTCTCACTCTCTTTCTTCCTCTTCTTATCCATAGAAGGAGAAGTGGAGGGGACTTTAGCCTCAGAGGACATATTGGACCCTGTCTGAGAGGGTGAAGTAAGCCTTTGAGAATAAGTTTCTCCCTTCTGCTTAAAGAACTCTGGTACCAAATGTAGTACACATGCTGCAACTATCCCGTAGATGACAGGGACCCAGACAATAAACGAAAAAGGAATGGGGATCTTGGGAAGGTATCTTGTGTCCACAGGCTGAACACTTCTTGAAACCAGTGGACTTATCAGACATTAGAACAATACTATTAGCAAAAAGGAATTATTATAATAACAAACTTCACACTCCGTACTACAAGCAATTATTAAAGGAGCCAAGCTATAGTAAAAGCACACTGGAAAAAAGTACACAATATCAAAACTATTTATACTATCTAAAGTACAGCTATATAAAGATATGTAAACCATACTAGAAATTGTGAATATTTCACACTTAGTAAACTTAGAAAAAAGTCTATCCAATTGACGCTAACTATCCTAATATTAACAGTACTGAAAAACTAACACTATCCAATAAAAATTTTAGCAATAGAAGAGTGAAGATTTTCACCAATAAAGCTTTCAGTTATAGTGAATGCACTGGAGCTCTCTGAGGATACAGCTGGTCAAACAGGTGGCAAATGTGTTCTAAGGTAAATCAGATAGGAGGAGGAAATTGTGGGTGGCGAGGCGTTAGAGCTCCTGCATCTAATATTATGGTATAAGGTCCAAAGTAGGATTCAACTGGATCTGATAACCCACACATTGAATAGGACTAAAAAAGAAGACATCAGGTCCAGTAATACACCTCCTCAAATACTCAGTGTTCAACATCTACTAATGCATAAGTATCTTTTATACAGTGATAGTTGTCTTTATTTCATATGAATGAAATCTGACTAACAAATGAAGGTGTAATTTCTAATGTATATTACTAATATTTTTTCATGTATATAACTGAATGTGCATTTACAAATGTTTGTAATATGTCAAAGCTTTCATCCCAATACCTCTGCTGAAAAGAGGTTTTTGAGAAAACCCAGTCAAACAAACCTGAATAAACAAAAGCAAAATAAAATAAAAATAAATGCACTAAAATTAAATTTAAATGCATTACCTAATTAAGAGCAGCAAAACAAATCCAACCATCCATCCTCAACCCCTTTTCCCATTTTGCACATGGGGTCAGGGTGTCATTTCAGCAGTGACAATCATTGCAAGCCAAGGTTTACACCACCGGGTGGCTAGCCCTGCCACAGTAGTTCATTCACACCACTCACTCACACACACTTTAACCTACAGCCAATTTAGAGTGTCCAATCCACCTACTGCATGTCTTTGGAATGTGGGAGGAAACTGAACCAGACAGAGTAAAACAAATCCAGAATGGTAAAAATATAATATCCTAAAAAAAGAGAAATTATAAACTTCAGAAACAGCAAATTAAGCACTGCATTAAGAGACAAGAAGTGAATCATATGATGCCAAAACAGACATCACAGCAACAGAAAGCAGCCTCTGAAACCTAGAGTCAAATCATATGTGCACACACACACACACACACACACACACACACACACACACACACACACACACACACACACACACACACACACACACACACACACACACAAATGTAGTATAAAGACTGCCAGTCATTGTTTTAACTGTGAGGTAAATCAATCTAAAGAAACAGTATACGAACGTAAAATGGTGCACTGATACAAATGCATATTAATACAGCAGAAAATGCACATAAAAATAACAAACAAACAAAAAGTATATGATTAGCTAAAACAAAATAAAAAAGAGATCATGGTATGGGGACTGTTACTGCTTATATAAATGTATTTAGCTATTGGGAATTGCCACCTAAATGAATGCCCATGCATATATTTATAGGTACAACAAGTATATATTCAACTAAATTAGCTTAAACTGATGGGGACTGCATTCATTCTTGTACATATGTCTTTCAGTTGTTTGAGATGCAAGCACAATGATTAATCTAGTGAATATTTTGGAGGCTGCGATACCTGGAAAGCAGTATACATTTTTATGACAGACAGTACTTATAATATGTAAGTCTCTATATCTGGACATATTCAACTTCCAGAAGTCAGGTGAGATATTATGTAGTGATAACAAGTATTGAGAAAGTGGACTGTTAATGACACTCAGACGTTTCACAGAACTCCTCCTTGGTCTTTTCCAAGGATATAACTGTACTGGAAATACATGTCGCGAGAAGAGTTTTTCTGGCATTTCCAAGGTCAGACAACACATAAAAATCAGAAAAGTATTTGTATTGAAATGCACTTATTTTTATTTTAGTATTTTCTGTACTTTATTGCTCATTTTATTAAATGTTGCAACTGTTTTATAGTTTCTTTCGCTAAAGTTCCTGACCTGTTTTTTTTAATAATCATTTGGCTGTAATTGTTTTACTTTGCACATCTCCCTAAGTACACTAAATGTTCTCCCTGTGATTTTCTACCTTCTTTTTTTTACATTAAATTGCAGGTTCAGTTTAAAAGACACTTATTCTGCAGTTTTACATTGCCTAGCTGCTTTTGTAATGGATAGCGCCTTCATTTTGTTGCACTGAGTGTTCTTTGTTATTTCATTAATTTGCATCTCCATCTTTCTCCCAGTGCCTTTCCACTTATTTTCACACATTTGCAGTTGATTTTTTTATTTCATTTATTTGATTTTGTTTAGTAGGGTAGAACACTGATCACATTTGACCATTTCCAGGCTTTACTTGGCCTATATCCATACAACATAAAAGAACAACAACAAAGAGCAACAACAAGAACAGTAAACGGAGATTAAAACATTCACTATAGTGCACAATATAGACATAAAGCAATATACACAGATTTACAAGAAGGTTTAAAAACAAGTAGGACTAGGACTACATAATGCAAAATACAGGCATTACAGGCAAAGGAAATCAAAAAAAGGAAATAGTATGTACAAGTGTGGAAAGAAATGGTAACACTGTAGAATACTAAGAGCGCAAATAGTAGAACAAGTAACTGGAGAAGTGGAAATTAAATATATAGTAGGGGGTAAACCAGGCAGATGGGGAAGCAGCAGGTATGAGTTTATATACTGAATACAAGAGGAGATTACACAGCCAAGGTATTGTGGGGGCGAATGTAATACTGCAACCATGGAAGTTACATACCATGGCTTGTGTTCTGACATATGCTCTTCAATTGTTCACTTATTAATCAAATTGAAGTCTGAGCTTTTTATAGTCTCTGATTTCAGGATCAGCATGTGTCAGGTAATAGTTTAGGGCCAAGAATATAGAAGCTGTGGTCTGTGGAATGGACTTTAGTGGATAGCGCCATGAGATTGGGGCCATTAGTGGACTGGCTTCTTAAGCTGTAGTGTGGGTTGGGGGTAGTTCCATAATTATTGGGGATCATTTGCCTTGGGGTAGGAGGAGAAGGGAGCCAAGAAGAAAGTTGACTCTGCCTTGAGTGGATAGCCAATTTGCCTTTTTCAGGGTATTGCAGTGATGTGCATGCTGAGGGGGAATTGGTGGTGAAATAACACATTTTATTAAAATGAGATTGTAAGGTGGTTATATTTTTTGGGTTTCATTTATTTATTTATTTATGTATTTTTTGCAAAAGCAGTAGTGAATGAAGGTAGGCTATATTCTAGTTGTGCAAGCAGGTCATCTTTTCCTAATGCTGCTCCAGAAAGTTGTGGGAGGAAATGAAATATCTTTACGGACCACAACAGGAGATAGTTGAATTTGGATATGACTTTCTGAATGTGGTCTTGGAAGTTAAGAGATTGGTTAAGCCAGCTGCCAAGGTATTTAAATAATGTGGTGGATTCAACTGTCTAATTGTTTCATACGGAGATGGCTAGTGGCTTGATTGAGTCTTTTTTTCTGCCAAACAGCATGGACTTGTTTTTTAGGGTTAACAAGTACTTTTTTAGAGCAAAGCCAATTGTTTAGCTTGGAACTCAGCCTGAATTTGATTTTTGGATGATGTTATGTGAAGGGCTGAATCTATAGATAGCCTTGGTAACAGCATAAAGGAAGGGTTGTAGATGAGACAGGTCAAGATGAAGTTAATTTAAAAAAACGGAGAATAGTATTGGTATAAGAACTAATCCCTGATGAACTCATGAAAGAGCAAAGCTTGAATCTGGTAAGGCAAAAAAACTTCAAACCATTAGCTAGATTCATAGCTTCAACTGATATCTTGTAAAGGGAATAATAGGATGGAGTGGTTAACAAGGTCAAAGGCCCAGGAAAGGTCAATACATACTGCCTCAGTGAACTTACTTTTAGCCATATTAGTGAGAATGCCATCAGTAAGTGCTCAGAGAGCAGTCCTGTTGCTTACATATGTTCAAAAGCCATACTGCATCTGAGAAAGTGGTATTTGGATAGACATAAGTGTTGAGTTGGTTGAAAATGATTTTTTCAAGAATTTTACCAAAGCAAGGAAGTATTGAAACAAGACAAATTCAGATACTGAGGAAGGTTTGTAATCTTTCAGTGCATGTTTAGTAAACACTGATTTTCAGAACATGGTGTTGGTTGTGAGGCTAAGCAGTTTTGCATTTCTGGGGGAGTTTTGATCTGTAGGGGATAGTTCAAGAGGGTATATTTTTGTTTGATTTTATATGTGAGATGATAAAGAGCAGTAATCACTGTAGGTGGGTGGGTGATTTCAATTATATTGGAAATATTACTGGAGTGGGTGTTAATGAAAAAAAATACTTACATTGTAGGAATCAAAATGGATTTTTAGTAGAATTATTTTAGATATAATTTGAAAGCAAGCTAGGCTAAAAAATATTCTGTTTCTGTGAACATTATTTTCAAGCAAGTTAGGCCAAAACATATTTATGTACTGTAAAACATTTTATTACATGTGTGTGTTGCAAGTTTAAATACGGAGATGCAGTTGTATGTTGTTATAGTCAAAAAATATTATACAACATTTCTTTCCAAATAAATCAGTTAAAACATAAACAGTTTGCTTGTGTATTGTGTCCTTGCTTTTATTGCAAGTTCTGTAATAAATACAATGTTGTCTATGTTAAAAACAAAATAATCAAGGAAAATCATAAAAATCTGTTCAGAGTTATAAACATGTTCCAAAATGCAAGTATGTTTGCAGGCACTAAACAATAATTGTATCATTTTTCTGTCAGTTTAAAATCTAAATCATGATAAAGATTTTTCCAAAAGATACCACCTAAACTGGCCAGTACATTGGTTGCTGTACTTACAGAGCCAGATCAAGGTAATATGGGACCCTAGTTTGGACACTGGACTGAGCTCCCCTTTCACGACCTTGTTGTACACCCCATCATGCTCCACCCCCACAATACCGATATCTTACTATATGGCCATCTCGCTCCAATTTCCATAAAACACTGCTAAATGTAATAATAATACAGGTATTGCATGTGTGTACCAGCCCACTGCAATACTTATATTAACGTTCGGCTTTGCTTTCTATAATCAGAAGCAGTCACCATCCATAGCTCTCAACACATTGGGGAGAAATTCAGAAATAATTATAGAGCAGTCCAGACAATCAAGGACATTTAAAATATTACTACTATTAACTTAAGACACTGACAGAAAAATAAAAGTGAATCATTATACATTTTCTGAAGTAAAAGAAGTCTATAACTGTAATAGTGACATGTCATTATTTAGTATTATTCACCACTATTCCCTAAAAGTCATCAGCCAGTCACCAGAAATAAGTAAGGAGAATCAGTGACACTAAAAATATTAATACTATTAACTTGAGATACAATAAGAAAAGTGAATTCATATACATTTTCTGAAGTCAATAACTAATTATTGTCATTATCTAAATATAAATTAATTTGCCACCTTTTTATTCAAAAAATAAAAATAGTAAATAAACACACTTTTTTAAGGGATTAGAGGGACTGTATATTAATTCACTACTGCATACCTCTCAACTTCTTAGCACAAGAGGCCTGGACAAAGTCCAAAATAATGGGGAGGGGCAAAGTCCCAAAAATACAGACAAATTGCTCTCTTATCACGGGATTTGTGTTGTTAGCATGCATTTTCTGAAGGATATGGAAAGTCTGTACAGCTTTATTGTTTATTTGTATTATAACCTCAGTGATTTGCCAGATATGAGGAAAGCAGACCTAAAATATGGGTTACAATCTGCACATTCTGTCCAAACCTTAACAGCTAAGAGACGTACATGATACCTCTCTCAACCTCTTAGCACAACTGCACATGACAAAAAATAGGATGTAATTTCCACCAGCTCTCAAAAATGTCTGGTAAGGGTAAAGAAGTAATCACATGACATGCTACCTAACAAACATTGGTAAAATAATGTGTTTTTTCTCTACAACATAGTTCTCAATCAAATCTCAAAAGAATCACAGACAAATACAGAAATAATCAGAGATAATCAGTGAGAATCATGGATGCTCTTAAAACATTAGTATTATTAACCTGAAACATTGACAGCATATGATGATATGAATTGACATACACTTTTCTGTAGTAAAAGAAGCCTATAACTCAAATTATTGTCATTATTTATTAAAGATAACTCACAACCTTTCCTTCAAGAGACATCAGTTTTAGGATGGATTACAGCAGAGATAAAATTTGGGTCAAAATCACGGACAGCTGAGGAGAAGTATGCTTTCATACCTCTCAACCTCTAAGTACAAGAAATCTGGACAATGTATAAAATAATGGTGGAACAAAGACCCAAAAATTGAGACAGACTTTAACTATTGCTCTTATTAAAGTAGAAAATTGCTAAAATAACAAAATTAGTGTTAGCATGTTTTTTTCTGAAGGATCTGAAATCTAAAATCTAATTGTACACTGCAATTAACTCTCTTGGAGCCCTTCACTCACTCTGTATTGGCCATTCACGTGAGCACACACACACACACACACACACACACACACACACACACACACACACACACACACACACACACGCAGATAATGACAAGCCAGCCAATTCAGTACTCTCAACCTCTTAGTGCAAGAAATCTGGACAACATCGAAAATAATGGTGGAAAAAAGGTCCAAAAATGGAGACAAACTTTAAATATTGCTCTTATTAAATTAGAAAATCACCAGAATGACAGGATTCATGCACTCTGTGGACCTGTTGATCATTCACACACACACACACACACACACACACACACACACACACACACACACACACACACACACACACACACGATGACAAACTGGACAATTTACTTCTCTTCCCATTGGAGACAGTGACTGAGTGAGTCTGTTCTTATTAAAGCAAGCACAACTTCTGTTTACATTATATATCTTATTTTTTAATTAAATATAACATTAGCCACATGTTAACCATGAAGTACGCTTAATTCTAGGATGCTTAAGATATTCGTAGCACTTGTTCAAACAGATGAATCTAAAGAAATGTCTAATTAAAGGCTTTTAAAGCCATGTTTTATTATGCATGCTACATTGTTAAGTTCCTGCTCAGAGTATAATCCCGCCAAAGCTGAGTGATTTGCAAGCAGGTGGAGACCAACAAGCCTTGTCTCTGGATGGTGATGCTAAGAGCTCTAACCACATTTTAAGGGAGCAGCCTTAATCTTCAAGGGCAAAAAAGGCACAAGTTCATCCTACCATGCTTACCATATGAGCAATGTACAAAGAAATTCCTGAAAATCAATTGCAGCTTAATAATTCAGTGGCTAAAAACCATACAGAACAAAAACTTGGGGGGAGGCACCCCTAGCACCACCACCTGTTCTTACACAGCATTGTACATCGAAGAAACAGAAGGCATTAGAGTTATGTGAAATTAAAATAAAAAAATAATGCTTGTGAAATTCAACACTGACTGGAACAGATGCAATGCAGTTCTAATGGGATATGGAAAAGAAAGAGGAAAAAGAAAGAAAGATGACTAGGAGGGAGGGATATTGCTTAAGAGTAAAATTAGGAATTATTCTCCCTTATGAAAGATAGACTAATTAGTGACCATGTGGTCCTTACCTGCCAACAGATTTAGGCTTCTAAACAATAAAGATTGCTACAAAAAGATTCTAAGAGGCTGTAAACCCTCCTTCATGTACCCTCTGTTTTGAATGCATCAGCAGACTTGCCACCTTTGATAAGAACATGTCCATTGTCATTGAGTAATTTCATTTGCCAATGCCATGCAATGATAGTTTACAAATATAGCCCTTACTGTGAAGATAGGTGAAGGCTGCCAGCCTAGCCAGATAGAATTTTGTAGATAATTCTGTCATTTGTAAATAGCCTGGAAACACCAGATATGTGTGAAGAATGATGTCATGTGAAGCAGCTCTGTGTTATCAATTTAAAGAGAGAGAGAATAAGAGAGCTCAGTGCACTTTGTCTTGAGAACATCCAACATCACCAACCCTGCCTGTTTCTGCATGTAAGTTATTTAGAACAGTGTTTTCTCTTAGAAATAGCTAGGAATTAGGAAGATTAGACTATGTTTTTTCTGTGTTGATGTCATAACTTTTCTACAGTATTATTTGAGTATTTCTCTGTGATCTCTGAACTCTTGACTAGCACTGTGTAGTAAGAAGTATTGCCTTGTGTTTTTATTAGTTATTATTAAATATTTTAAACCTTTCAACTGTGGCTATTTTATGCAGAGTTAATGTAAGCTCTAGAGTACATCACATGTATATAGTGATATGTTACCAAGTCACTGTAATAAGCCTTGACTGTTCAGTCACACTTACCATTTGGATAATAATATTGCACAGTAATAATTGGACACCCTTTCAGAAGGGCCTTTGAGTAGCTGATATTAGTGGGTGGTGGCAGCTGGTACTACCTTTTAGACTGGGCAGGAAAGGAGCACAGCTAGAGAACCTGTGCCAGCCTTCCCCAGGAGTGTCTGTGCAGTTGTATCTCTTATCTCATAGTGTGTGTGTGTGTGTGTGTGTGTGTGTGTGTGTGTGTGTGTGTGTGTGTGTGTGTGTGTGTGTGTCAGCTACTTGGGCAGGGACATGAAGCACTGGTTGGGCAGAGAAGGTGCTAGAGGTTTTAGCTTGCACACTAGGCTGAGATCTGGATGCTATAGCTGTGCCAGTGGGGAGTCTTATTGGTGACCTAGAGAGAAAGGAAGAAACAAGCCCCACACTGACTGTGATCTATGTGTGCTGTTAAGGGAAATTGTACTTTACTGTGTGTGTGTTTATTATCCTTTCCCTTTATGGATGCCTTTCACTGGTGTTGGTGGTGAGGACTGAGGGTCCTTGATTGCTCGGTCAGTGTACAGGCATCACACTTACTACATCAGAAAGTTTTTTACTCAAGCTAGCAGGAATTCTTAGATCAAATGTAGGTGTAGCAAAACTTTGCCAACATTTGAAATCACCCATTCTTCTAAAATGTTTCTACTTTTGTTTTGTAATATTTTTTCTGACCTTTTTAAAATATGTACTTTGTAAATCAGCACTGGAATTTTCATAATTATTCCCATGTCTGAAGTTATAGAATTTTAAAAAACAGTGTAAGAAGCTTCTCTGTGTGGAAGGTTTTCAGTCCATATAGCTCTAGTTAATCACTTTATATTAATCAGATCAGACAATAGCAGTAGACGTAGCGAACTTAAACTCATCTTAAGTAAAAAAAAAATAATATAAAATATATAATTGTACAGAATTACTAAGTATTCAAAAGTAATCCAAGCAAGGCAGGCAATCTGTTTCCAATTGAAAATCCTTTACTAAGTACACAGACAAGCGATCCAAGTAAAACAAAAAATAGATTCTGCACTACTTAGTAGCTGTCATAATAATATAACCCTTATGTACTTTAAATAAAATTTATAATGATGTGGTATCTCTTATTTAAAATAAATTAAACCAAACCAGAGCCACAAAATGATGACAAAACTTTTAATTCAACACATCCACAGTAAGCGCTTTCATCCACCAAGGACTTCTTCAGACTGTACACTTTAAAGCGTAGCTGGAGACTCCTTGGTGGAGACAGAATTGATACGTGGTGTATCTACCCTTGGATTACACTATTGGACTCAGAGCTTTTTACATATTTTCTATTTTGCCTCCTGCTTTAGTCATGGATATTTTTTATATAATTTTTGGATTTATTACATTCTAATGTACTTGATATTTATTTGGGGGTTTGCTACTGGCTCCACGATCACAAGCTGATGGTGTTTATCTGGGTACTGAACTAGATAATGGCTTTTCATTTAATACTCTAGGCCAAAATGAGCATCACTTGTTTTGCTACAAACATGGAGGAAGCTACACTTTAAAGTGTTTTGTGTGGCGTTTATGAGTTCTCATTAAGGCAAATGGACACTTAGGATTGTATTATAATTCGACCTTGGCAAATCAACTGCTCAATAATTTAGCGATTTAATATTTCAGGAACCTTTTTCGCTTGATGTGTGCTGGTTCATGGGCGTTATTTTGCAGCAGGGGACTGTGCAAAATCTTTTGCTTGGTGTTTACAATTAGGGTTGATTCCAGGGCATTGCTGTATTTATGTTTTGCCAATCGGCTTTTTGGACAAACCAACTGTCGAGAATTGTTGATTTAATCCATTATTTTTTCAAAAGAACATTTTCAGCTCAGTGAGCCATTTTTTCGATAGATGCCATCTTGCATCAGGGGTTTATAAGACATTACGGCTTTAATATTGAATTGGGGTCAATATGTGGTGACTGAACAACCATTCCATTTGGCTACCAGGGATTACAACAGTGTTTAGAACATTATTTGGAGTTTGGACGTATTTGTGACTGGATTTTTGTTTTCACCTGTCATACCATTTTGAAGGGACAGGTCCAATTGGAAGAAAAACTGGTTGATGGGACTAATATATGTTGCACATATGTAAAACATCAGTGTTTTTGCATTGTTGAATCAATATGTTATGACTGAATGCTGCACCTATCTTATCACCTGGTTACGACACATTTAAGGTCTCAGATCTCACATGCTGTTCAGTATACAAGTATATTGGTGACAATATTTGGTTTTTGACTTTGGGTTTGTTATTTATAAAATCTAACTATACATGTTTACTAAATATAGGTCTTGGTTCTTACAATAGATATATTAAGGTCTATTAAGCCTATACACCAGTTGGTGATACAAACTACAGCCGTTCTGGCTTGGGTTGGCATTTCTATTTTGAGATTATTTTTCGACATCTACCAATGCGGAATTATTTGTCTATACTCTCATATTTAATACAAGTTAAGGGGCATGCTTACTGGGATTTAGTCTTTGGCATATATGGTTGGAAATAATAAGGGTCCATTGAGGTCTTTATATTATGTTTTGGTTTTCAGCACATAAAATCAATAAGTGGAGATGAAAGTTAGCTTATGAACTTATTGCAGGTTTACAAAGAGTTGAGACGAAAGTCAATTATTATAAAGAGCACTACAGACTCACATTTTTGTGCTGAAGTTCTTTGTCGGTGTATTGAAGAAACAATGCCTTACAAATAATTAAAAGCGACTTATTTGGCAGAGACGAAGGTTGGCCATTTTTTGAATCGAACATTAGGTGTTTGATATACTAATAATTTTACCAGACATATTCCCAGTTATTGCATTCCCTTTATTATTGTTTGAGTAATTATTATTTGTTTGAATTTTAAGGGTGTAGTGGCTCTATATTGATAGATTTTGAATTTTTCTCCAACATTTACAATGTGTATATAATCAACAAAGTTCTTTATAGGCCTTAGCTGGCTGCACTTTGTATTCAGATAATTATCTGATTGTTGGGATATTTAACCACTTGGTTTTCTACACAGGATTTATAGTATTGATATGATCACATTTCTATATTCCATAGTGTTTTTGTACTAATCAAAATATGGGAAGTATTGTTTATGTCATTTACAGTTTATTGACATAGAGTTTTCATTTTGACTAATAGTTTGTATCTTGCAAACCAAACTTTTATTGAATCTGAGTTTGAGAAGCAATTTTTGGTCTTATGCCACATTAATACTGGTTGAAGTTAGTTCACTCCCACATATATAGTAACAATCATGGATCTTACAAAACTGTTGGAAGGTCTCTCGGCAGACCGTGATAACTTGACAGTTTTTGGACTACAAGCATTAGGTTCAAACAACACAACTTTGGATAAGGATAATCCTGATTGTCTCTGTGGGGTATTATTCCAGAAACTAACAAAGAGTATGAGGACACTTATATCTAACATTTGGCATTTGAAGCTTTTCAAAGCATACAAACTTAAGGACATCACCCTTAGGGGTTTGCGTTTCCACACCCAACTCTTGGTTAGTCAAATAGATGAGATATTATCTCAAGATTGGGCCCAGGCCCAACATAAAGCTTTAATGCTGTTTGCGAATGCTCTCATCTCATACTATGAAAGAATCATAGATCAAAATATTCTTGAAGTAACTAACAACTGCGAGGAAGCTAAAATATATGAAGGGGAATCCTTTTCCAGCAAACATTTGAATACTTTGGCTACAGTCCTTTCAGCACTGGAACAACAATTGATAAAGAAGAAAACAAAAAAATTTAACAGAGACATAGATTATTATAGAGGCAAACCATTTGGTACAAATAAGAGCATTAGATTTCAGGATTCAGGAAACAAACAAATCAATAAGAAAAAAAGACCCAGATCCATACTTAGTAACAGAAGTAACACCCATGGGGGGACATCAGGGGATGACTTGTCCTCAAATACGTTTCTCAATCCTATCTCCCTCCAGGAATCTCCAGTAGCGAAAAGAAAACCTAGTACTGACCCTTTAGGGGTAAGAAACATGGGGGGGGGGGTAGGAAACACCGGAGAGATAAACAACATCCAACAAATTTTGGACCAGATCCTAACACATTAAACATTAATAATGTTCACAACATTTCCTCTAAACCTTTGTTTGATGTTGAAATACAATTATTGAACAAAGGGTTAAATTTTGTTCCATCTTTTTTTGTGGCTGAACATGCTTTTGAAAATGATATTCATGAATTTTACAGAATTCTTAACCTCAAATTATTTTTTTTCAGATTCAAATCAAACTCAAAGATCTACTGGATTTCATTTCCGTAAATCCAGTTTTATAACTCCCATGGACAAACATGTTTCAGTCTTTAAGAAATGTGTACTCAAAGATTTAAATTTCAACATGAACACATACACCAGTATTAAACAGAACCTTCCCAAACAAGAACGGGAATCCCTACATAAGCTCACTAACAATCATGATCTGGTAGTATTACCAGCTGACAAAAGGGGGGGCAGTGGTCATCATGGATTGGAACATGTATGAAGCAAAAGCTACAACACAACTGTCCAATAGTAAATTTTACATGCATATGCCCCTGGATCCAACATTTAATTTCAAACAAGAAATTGATGCTTTTCTAAAACTGGCACAGGAAGAAGGGATTATTGATCAGAGGACTGGTTACCAATTGACTGTCCAAGATCCTAGGTCACAATATCTATACATATTCCCCAAAATACACAAACATCCTACCAAACCATCAGGTAGATTGACTGTTTCAGGTCGAGGATCTTTGACAGAACCATTATCTGCTTTTCTTACAGAATATCTACAAGCACTTCTTCCTCTAGTCAGATCTAGAATTAAAAACACCACTCAATTTCTCAAGATCATAAATGACACACAGTTGGAACCAGGTTGGCTTATATGCACATTGGACATTACCGCCCTATACACCAATATCCCACATTGGGCAGGATTGAAAGCCATTCAGTTCTGGATGAATAAAGCTGATTTATATACTCCTGGCTTCAATACTCTTCTTGTTTGTTTAGCTGAACATGTTCTCACTAAGAATGTTTTCTATTTTCATGGGAGATTCTACTGGCAGTTATGAGGTATTGCTATGGGAGCGTATTTTGCTCCCATTTATGCAGATCTCTTCATGGGCTACATCGAAGAACAATTGATATATGATGAGAACCATAATATATTTTTGGATAACATGGATATTTGGAGACATCATCTAGATGATTGTTGAATGGTGTGGAAGGGTGATGCTGGATATGCAGAAAAATTTGTAGAATATTTAAATGAAAATAAGTGGGGGATACACTTTACAGTTAATTATGATTATAAAGAAATTACATTCCTGGATGTTCACATTTTACATCAGGATGACCACACACTTCAAATGGAGGCCTATAGAAAATTTCTCAAATTTAACACCTTACTTCATGCTTCCAGTCATCACCCCTTCCACATCATCCAGAACATCCCAAAATCCAAATTTTTACACATTAAGCGTATATGTTCTTCAGCTGTAGCCTATAACACCAGCAAAAATTATCTGTCCCAAAGATTTCTAAATAGGGATTATCATGCAGACAGCATCAACAGGGCATGTTCATTTGCTACTGATCAAGGTAGGAAGAATTTGTTGACTTATGGTAAGGGATCCAAGAGAAGGGATAGACAATCTCTCCAACCCATCCATCTGGTGACAACATTTGGATGCAATACCGATGGCTTCAAACATATTATTAATAACCATTGGGACATCCTGTTGGCCAATGAGGAATTAGCTAGAATGTTTTCCCCACAATGTATTTTTCATATAGAAGAGGTTGTATCATCAATTCTCATCTAACACACTATAAACATTTCACCCCTACTGCCACACAACAAGTCACTTTATTTGGGGATAAGCTAGTGGGCATTAATCCTTGTGGCCATTGCAGTGCTTGTACACATGTTTGTAAAACAAAAGAATTTACCAGCAGCAATACTCCACATATTTTTCAAATCAGATGCTTCGGCAACTGCAGCAGTGACTGGGTCATCTATTTGGCCACCTATTTTTGCTCTGCTTTTCATGCAGGGCAGACATCTCAGCCATTAAAATATAGGATCAGTGAACATCTTAGTGACATAAGAAACAAAAGAATATCTAATGCTCTCTATAAACACACAATGACCCATTGTACTGTTAAATTTTAATTTATAATTATTGATAAAATCCAAAGACATACATCTAATAACACAAGCTGGCATTCTATACTAAATAATAAGGAATCTGGTTGGATTGTTAGGCTGGGGGCTCTGTTTAAGCCCGGCCACAATGAATTAAGCTAATTTTGGCATGTACCAATCAGCTTTGATTCTGGTCTAATATTGTACTATTTAAATGTGAAGTGACCTAATGTTAGTTAATGCACTAAAGAAGGCTTTAATTTTTGCCAAAACTGGTTTGCTGTTTATTTTGCCACATTAAAAATCTTATATTTTACATATCTCCCTGGTGCTGGACTATTTTGTGTTTATAACTAGAAACACGTTAGGACAGATTACCATAAAATAATAAAACATACTGTATGCATGCAGTAAATTAACAAAAAAGAATAAAATGCAGCACTTGTATTTATAGGATCATAGGATCATAGGAAATTACTAGGCTATTGACCCAGAGGTAATTTTAAACCTAGCTGTTTTATCGCAATGTAATACCATAGAAATGCTAGTCAATACCCAATATTGCATTTAGTGATGACTGCCCATGTCCAGGAGGGTTGTGGGTGCTGCCCCCAGTAGGAATTTATGGTGCTCCATCCATGCATCCAGGTTCCTCTTGAACAGTGTCATAGAGGTGCTCTGTTTCACATGAATTGGTAGCCTGTTGCAAAGACACAGCAGGTGCTGGGAGATAAATCTGTGCCTCCACCATGTCCTATTTATGTCACAGACCAAATTTTTGTCCCTGGAATAGGTAGCCCTAGGCCTGTTTGATTTACAGATATGCAGCAAGTTCATTAGGTTTGTGTCCTTGGATTGCTCTGTAGGCCAGGCATACGTCTCCCCTATGAAGTCTATATGGTACAGAGTATAGTGCTGGGCACATTAGTCAGTCTGTGTAAGGCACATGCTGGAGCCCCTTGATTTACATTTCAACATGAACACATACACCAGTATTAAACAGAACCTTACCAAACAAGAACAGGAAGCCCTACATAAGCTCAGCAACAATCATGATCTGGTAGTATTACCAGCTGACAAAAGGGGGGGCAGTGGTCATCATGGATTGGAACATGTATGAAGCAAAAGCTACAACACAACTGTCCAATAGTAAATTTTACATGCATATGCCCCTGGATCCAAAATTTAGGTTCAAAGAAGAAATTGATGCTTTTCTAAAACTGGCACAGGAGGAAGGCATTATTGATCAGAGGACTGGTTACCAATTGACTGTCCAAGATCCTAGGTCACAATATCTATACATATTCCCCAAAATACACAAACATCCTACCAAACCACCAGGTAGATCGACTGTTTCAGGTCGAGGATCTTTGACAGAACCATTATCTGCTTTTCTTACGGAATATCTACAAGCACTTCTTCCTCTAGTCAGATCCAGAATTAAAAACACCACTCAATTTCTCAAGATCATAAATGACACACAGTTGGAACCAGGTTGGCTTTTATGCACATTGGACATTACCGCCCTATACACCAACATCCCACATTGGGCAGGATTGAAAGCCATTCAGTTCTGGCTGAATAAAGCTGATTTATACACTCCTGGCTTCAATACTCTTCTTGTTTGTTTAGCTGAACATGTTCTCACCAAGAATGTTTTCTACTTTCATGGGAGATGCTACTGGCAGTTAAGAGGTATGACTATAGGAGCATCTTTCACTCCCATTTATGCAGATCTCTTCATGGGCTACATCGAAGAACAATTGATATATGATGAGAACCATAATATATTTTTGGATAACATGGATATTTGGGGATGGTGTGTAGGGGTGATGCTGGATATGCAGAGAAATTTGTAGAATATTTAAATGAAAATAAGTGGGGGATACACTTTACAGTTAATTATGATTATAAAGAAATTACATTTGTGGATGTTCACATTTTACATCAGGATGACCATACACTTCAAACGGAGGTCTATAGAAAATTTCCCAAATTTAACACCTTACTTCATGCTTCCAGTCATCATCCCTTTCACATCATCCAAAATATCCCAAAATCCCAATTTTTATGCATTAAGGGTATATGTTCTTCAGATGTATCCTATAACCCCAGCAAAAATTATCTGTCCCAAAGATTTCTAAATAGGGGTTATCATGCAGACATCATCACTAGAGCATGTTCATTTGCTATTGAACAAGATAGGAAGAATTTGTTGACTTATGGTAAGGGATCCAAGAGAAGGGCCCATCCATCTGGTTTAAACATTTGGATGCAATACCGATGGCTTCAAACATATTATTAATAACCATTGGGACATCCTGTTGGCCAGTGAGGAATTAGCTGGAATGCTTTCCCCACAATGTCTTTTTCCTATAGAAGAGGTCATACCATCAATTCTCTTCTAACTCACTATAAACATTTCACCCCTACTGCCACACAACAAGTCACTTTATTTGGGGATAAGCTAGTGGGCATTAATCCTTTTGGCCATTGCAGTGCTTGTACACATGTTTGTGAAACAAAAGAATTTACCTGCAGCAATATGCCACATATTTTTCAAATCAGATGCTTCGGCAACTGCAGCAGTGACTAGGTCATCTATTTGGCCACCTGTTTTTGCTCTGCTTTTTATGTAGGGCAAAAATCTCGGCCATTGAAACATAGGATCAGTAAACATCTTAGTGACATAAGAAACAAAAGAATATCTAATGCTCTTTATAAACACACAATGACCCATTGTAGTGCTAAATTTCAATTTATAATTATTGATAAAATCCAAGGACATAAATCTAATAAAACAGGATGGCATTTTATACTAAATAATAAGGAATCTGGTTGGATTGTTAGGCTGGGGACTCTGTTTAAACCCGGCCTCAATGAATTAAGCTAATTTTGGCATGTACCAATCAGCTGTGACTCTGGTCTAATATTGTACTATTTAAATGTGAAGTGAACTAATGTTAGTTAATGCACTGAAGAAGGGTTTCATTTTTGCCAAAACTGGTTTGATGTTTGTTTTGCCAAATTAAAAATCTTGTATTATACATATCTCCCTGGTGCTGGGTTATTTTCTATTAATAACTAGAAACACGTCAGGAGAGATTACCATAAAATTATAAAACATACTGTATGTACCCAGTAAATTACCAAAAAGGAAAAAAATACAGCACTTGTATTTATAGGATCATAGGATCATAAGAGATTACTAGCCTATTGACCTGGAGGTAATTTTAAACCTAGCTGTTTTATCCCAATATAATACCATAGAAATGCTAGTCAATACCCAATATTGCATTTAGTGATGACTGCCCATGTCCAGGGGGGTTGTGGGTGCTATCCCCAGTAGGGATTTATGGTGCCCCATCCATGCATCTAAGTTCCTTTTGAACAGTGTCATAGAAGTGTTTTGTTTCACATGAATTGGTAGCCTGTTCCAAAGATGAAGGAGGTGCTGGGAGATAAATCTGTCCCTCCACCATGTCCTATTTAAGTTGCAGACCAAATATTTGTCCCTGGAATGGGTAGCCCTAGGCATGTTTGATTTACAGATATGCAGCAAGTTCATTAGGTTTGGGTTCTTGGATTGCTCTCTAAGCCAGGCATAAGTCTCCCCTATGAAGGCTATATGATATGGAGTATAGTGCCAGGGACGTTAGTCAGTCTGTGTAAGGCACATGCTGGATCCCCATGATCTTCTTTGTTAAAAACGTCTGAGGTCTCTCCAATTGCTGCAGGTGCTTAGTATGGTATAGTCCAGGTGGGGCGTTATACTCAATTATGGCCCAGATAAGTGCCGGGTATAGAGGAGTTATAACTTCTTTTGCTCTCGAGGTGATGCCTTTACTTATCAAGTGTGCTATGTAGAAAGATTTCCTTACTACAGTAGATGCATGATGGTTAAAGTTAAGGTCACAGTCAACTTGTGATCCTAGGTCCCGTACCAATTTGTGGGTACTTAGGGGATTATTATAGATTAGGTAGTGTGAAGGGACATTGTTTGTGCTAAAGGGAATGATGATGCATTTCTTTACATTCAGTTTGAGACTATGACTTATACACCAGTTGTTGGTCTGTGTGAGACCCTCCTGGAGTATACTGACATAATTTGGGGATTCAATGATTGCACCTAGTTTGCAGTTGTCTGCAAACCTGGCCAGCCACAACCCCTTAGTTTTGACCTGAACTTCTGAAAAGTATATACTAAACAGTAGGGGGCACAACAATGACCCCTGTGGCACCCTACTGGTAACATTTCTGCTGCTTGATGTGGAGTCACCCACTTTGATAGTGTGTGCCCGGTTTGTGAGGCAGTTGGCAACCCATCTTACAATGAAGGAGTTTACATTCAGTTTGCTAAGTTTATCGGTAATGCCTAAATGTTGGATTGTGTTGAAAGCCTTTGCCAAGTTGAGGTATGCTTTGTGCACAGACTTGCCCTCATTAATGGCCCTGGTCACATTTTCAAAGAAATTCACTGGTTTTAACAGGCAGGATATGCCTTTGGCGAAGCTGAATTGGGTAGTATACAGGGTTTGGAGGTCACCTAAGTCTTTATTTATGAGGTCCATAATGATATGTTTCATGGCCTTACAGATGAGGCTGGTCAGGCATATGGGTTTATAATTCCCTAGGTCTGTTGTGGAGGTGAATAACTGTTGCTCTTCTCCATTCCACTGAACAAATCCTGTGGTTAGGCTATGATTGAAAAGGGTACTTAGTGGTGATGCTAGATCATGTTTTAGTCTGTTTAGAGGACATTCTGGAATATCTTCTGCTCCCATAGAGTCTGTATTTTTTGCCTTGAACAAGGCTTTGAGGACCTGCTCTTCACATATGTAGGGTATGTGGGAAGTCTGGGGGAATGTTTATGTTAAGGTAGGAGGTGATAAGGGAGTGAAAGTTTACCCAAACCTATCCGCTAGCAGGTTTGCTATCTCTGTGGGGTCAGTGTGTATGGTACTGTTAGCCACTAGTTCTGCACATGCTTGGGTCCTACCTTTTAGGCTATGTATGTAGCTGTAAAAGGTTTATGGTTATCCTTGGCTGTACTTGTCAAGCTTCTCTCAAACAAGCACTTGGAAGATTTGACAAGTTGCCTTATTTGCCTGTCAATGCTGAGGAGGGTGCTTTGTCATTGTTGGGGCCTTGCCTTTATTTTCTTGGATGGCAACTTTTTGTATTTATTGTAAAGTTTTCTGATGCTGGATGTTCACTATGACAGCTTGGTTTTCCTTGGGGCTTTGGCCTGATTCTTTGTGGTACAGCCAAGTTGATACACTTATGCAAATGACTGTATAGGGGTTTAGTGTAAGCTTTGGTGTAGTTACCACTTCCAGCTTGGGGGGGGGGGGTTGGAATGCATTTATACCTTCTCCTAACAGGGTATAGTTTGCTTTGCTGAAATTTCTTTTGTCTGATTTCACCTTTTATGACTTCTGGTGTTAGTGCCAGCTCAAAGCTGACTGATTTGTGGTCAGTTTTAACTAATGAGGGTCCAACAGTTGCAGCAGTGCATCTGTTTGATATGTTGTTGAGGACCAGATCTAGTATGTTTGTTCCTTTTGTCGGGGTATGGACAATTTGTTCCAGTGCATTTGAATTAACGAAGTCAAGGAACTTTTGCACTACCGAGTTAGGGATAGTGTAGGTTTCCCAATTGATGGAGTGATAATTGAAATCCCCCATAACCAGTGTGTTTGGTAAAATTTGCATTAACTCCAGTTTGGTCAAGTAGGCTTCATGGGCATCATGACCCATGGAGGGGATCTATAACTGGCTATGTCTTGAATGGGGGTCTTACCCAGTGTAACCTGGACTAGGAGTAACTCCATGGAGTTGTCCAGTCTAACTAGAAGGGAAGTGAATTTATCTCTAATATAGATTGAAACACTGCCTCCTTTGGTTTTCACAAGTTCATTTTGCAGCCTAAAGATGTGGAAGGCCTTGCAGCCTTGCAAAGCTGGGGCACTGTCTGTGACTGCACAGACATCTACATCTGCTAGTGATAGAAGTGCTTCCAGACAGTGCAGTTTTTGGCTTAAGCTCCTAACATTTAGCATCATGACCCTTATTTTGCTCTTATTGGTTAATTTCACATCAGTAATGCTGTTTTTGAGACTTTGCCTAAAAAAGCACTATGGGAGAGGCAAGAGCCTTTGCCAGCAGCCGAAAGCCTAGAGGTGCCAGGTGGAAACTGTCTCTGGCAAAGCAGTAAGGTTTGTCGACCATGGCTTTTCAGGCTGACTGGAACTGGATCCCCTTTGAGTGACGCCAAAAACTAAGCCAATGATCCTAGGTGAGGGTAGTATGCTGCTCAAGGATATACACTTACCTGTTTGGGACACATACGCAGAGATCTCAACCATGTCTCTATTCATATAATCCAGTGAAGTACATCTCAGGTCATTCACACCAATATGAACTATGACAGAGTCATAATGGTACCTATTGCTGAGAGACTTGACTGCATACGTGATCTGATGAATCCTGGCACCAGACATGCAGTTGACTGTGACTTTCCCTTTGTCCATCCTAATGAGTGGGACATCTATGTGTCTCACTATTGAGTCTCAGACAGTTGATGAATTCTTATTCTTAACACTTAGGATTCATAAGTCAGGAGGGACTCACATCAGGAGGGTTAGCCAATTAACAACAGTAAAACAAATAAAGAGCAGCAACCATTTAATGGACAAATTGACAATCCTGCTAGTCTGCACTTGCGATCTGCCACTGAACCACTGAACTGACTGAACTATTAAGTCCATTAGGCCGGGGGGGGCAGACCAATGCACTTGCTGGTGTTTGCTTAGTGTGATGATACCTGAGGGAGAAAAGGAAAACATCACAAAGGCATACATCTGGAGCATTTCTCCCCAGGCCTCAACTGAAAATTGGCTACATTCCAAGTCGGACTTTCCCGGTTAACACAAATGTTAAATAAAATAAAATTAAAATAAATCAGAAATAGAAATGTGGCCCCAAACACTCCTAAAACAGTGGAAGAAGCCAAGCCACCCACCATGCCCATGAGAAACATAATGCTGCGAGACTGCATACACTGAAACATCCACACTGCATGCAACAGTTCAGAATCATCGGATCATAATCTGAATTCCAAAAATGTATCATATATATATATATATATATATATATATATATATATATATATATATATATATATATGGTTTATTACTGAATTTGTGAAATGACTGCTGTCGACTGGCATGTGGTCAAAAGGCAGTTTTCAAATGGGCAGAATGCCAACTCAAAAAACATTGACTACACTACGGAGAATGGGTAGTGTAGATCGATTATCTGAGTCTGGCATTGTGAACACAGATCATGATTCAGAGAGGAACAAGAAGTTAATCCACTTCCTCACTGTAGTTCGATCTCGGAGTTGGTATATATAATTTGCAAGGGGTGTTGGGGATGCAGGGGGGGGCTTGCCCCTGCAAAATAGTAAAATACACATGCTGCTGACTGTGGAATGTCACGGTACAGTAAGCTTCATTGCATAGGTGACTGATGTCACCTCCTGCTATGCTGAATACATTGAACTATGGGTGTCAATGTATTCAGTTTCAACCTGGCAGCATTTTCATCTTTCTGGATTCAAGATTTTAGGTTGACCATGTGTCTGGTTGATGTATGCAGTTTTAAGGTTTCAGTAGTAATACTTGTGAGTTACAATGAAAAATAAACTGCCTGTGATCTTTAGGGACTGGTCACTAGTTGGATCAACTCTGGTTGGGTCATGTGCAGTGCAGTTTGGTGTTAATTCAGCAAACACTACACATGCAACCCTTACATCTATGTTATGATTTGCATTACTTATTTGTGTTTTCATGGAAGATTGTGATGTATTCCTGTTCTTTTTACACTGTGGTTATTCAAAATAAGACCATCTGTTTATATGAAACTCATATTTATCTGACCATAACAGATGACGCAGCTGTTTACCCTGAGTTTAGATCACTAGGCTTGTATAATATGCGTGTGGAAGATTCAAATAAATCTAATGTAAATATGAAGTACATTTCAATACTGAATTTTCTATGATCACTTGATGCCTGAAGTTTGCAATACATTTTCCAGTTTTTTAAATTATAAACAGCTATTGTTATTTTAACAGTAGGTACTATTGTATAATTTATTTAACGTGTTTTAATACAGATTCCACTGATCTACAGTGTACAGTATTGTTCAGAATGTTTTTCTCAAACAAAAAATTCAAGATTTGTTACGATCAGTGAAATAAAACTACATCTGATATGGAAATGACCATATAGATGGACTGCTTTGTTTTGCACAATATATAATTTTCATAGCAGTTCTAACTAGTGCCACAAAAATGTGATGCAATTTAAAATAACTTGAACAGAACACATTCTGTATGTGGTATAACTACACATTATCTGAGGTTAATAACCAGAAGATAAAATGCATGGTGTAATGGACTTTTGTTTACTTCATTTAAATGTCAACCAGAGCTTGTCTAATGGAAGGAAAGAAGGAACATATGAGTCATCAGGAAGTGTGGGCTTATGTATGTTAATGTTTGCCTGATGGCCAGCTACACTGCCCTTTCAGCCTTTGCCTAATTGAAGTTAGTTTTGACATTTGACAGACACTTCATTGGAGATGAAACAAGGCCCTGGCAAGTGTAAAGGTCAGGTACTTAAACACAGACATAAACAATGCAGAATAATGTTCTATAACTAGAACTGAGTGCCAGTTGATGTAGCAACAGTCTGAAGTGTAAAAGGCCTTTAAAAAGGTGAAGAATGTAGCAGACTTATATATATATATATATATATATATATATATATATATATATATATTATGCATTCCAGATAAAATCAAGAGCAAAACTACTTGCAATATAACATTCTGTAGAAAAGAGAATGCAGACGTTTTCACTTTGTAAATATATTTTTTATTTATACAATTTTTAAAAAGAATTACAGGAGATCGCTGAAAATTCAGTGTATTATTTTATTTTGTGCCTCCAGATATAGGTGTATAATAAATCGTGTAGTGCATGGAATATGGTGATTACACTCCAATATTCAGAAAATGGCAAATCAGTTATGCACTAAAGTGGTGCAAGACCCAACCTTAACAAATGTGAAGCACCCCCTACTTAAGTTGTTAAGGTCAGGTCTCAGGCAAGGCAGTAAAATGTGTCAGTACTTACCAGCAGAAGACAGTGGTAGCTGCCTGCTGTCCATTGGTAATGTGTCGACTTCCTGTTATAAATAAATATGAAATATTGCTAGACTAACAGGATGTGTTTTTGCCTGCATTTTCTGAAGGATATTTGTATGTTGTTATTTAGTGTCTTCAATCGTCAGTAATTTGTCTGAAAACCACAAAATTTATGAAGAACATGCTAAACATGTGAGGCAAAAATCTAGACATTCTTTGAAAATCTGGACAGTTGAGAGGCATGGAAGATGAGTATAAACATAAAGGACTGAGTTACACTGCCTTTATGACAACACTCGGTATAACGTGCATTATGGCTTTCAAAGCCAGCTAAACACTGCATTTTTTCTTTTGCTTTTACTGTGACTAGTAGTGCTCGGAGAAGATAATGATATGATCAGGTCACCAGTGCTATCCGTGCTCGGAGAAGATACTGATATAATTAGGTCACCAGTGCTAGCCGTGCTCGGAGAAGATAATGATATAATCAGGTCACCAGTGCTAGCCGTGCTCGAAGAAGATAATGATATGATAAGGTCACCAGTGCTAGCCATGCTCGGAGAAGATAATGATATGATCAGGTCACCAGTGCTAGCTGTGCTCGTAGAAGATAATGATATGATCAGGTCACCAGTACTAGCCGTGCTCGGAGAAGATAATGATATGATCAGGTCACCAGTGCTAGCCATGCTCGGAGAAGATAATGATATGATCAGGTCACCAGTGCTAGCCATGCTCGGAGAAGATAATGATATGATCAGATCACCAGTGCTAGCCATGCTCGGAGAAGATAATGATATGATCAGGTCACCAGTGCTAGCCGTGCTCG
Source organism: Protopterus annectens (assembly GCF_019279795.1). Classification (NCBI taxonomy): domain Eukaryota; kingdom Metazoa; phylum Chordata; order Ceratodontiformes; family Protopteridae; genus Protopterus; species Protopterus annectens. Next base: position 547,572,867 of record NC_056744.1, read on the forward strand.
GAGAAGATAATGATATGATCAGGTCACCAGTGCTAGCCGTGCTCGGAGAAGATAATGATATGATCAGGTCACCAGTGCTAGCCTTGCTCGGAGAAGATAATGATATGATCAGGTCACCAGTGCTAACCTAATATTATGTGTTTTCAACATGGAAGCCAAGATTTACCTCCCCCGCTTTGATCTTGAGATGCATTTGTAGGCATCCATGTCCTGAACACATAATAAGTCGGTTAACATTGGTGACCCGCTCATAAGCCTCTAAATGTTTTTAATCCTATTTAGCTTTAATTAAGGGTACATGCTAGCTAGAACATGTATGTAATGCACTTATTTTTTCATTTGGGATATAATACATGCATAATACATATAGCTGCAGATTTTATGTTACTGGTGTAGCTAATTCCTGTTAATGATGTAAGGGTGACAACCTAGGTGCATTTATGATCTACTACCTCTCCATCCAAAGTAAAGAATTCTTATTCATGTAGATGACTTTGGTTTTTAATACCAAAAATTTGCTTAACATGGGTTGATTATTCTCTGTGAATTTGTATAAATCTCAATACTGAAGATCAAATGCATGATTGCTAGAGGCTGAAAATTCCATTTTTTTATAATAAGCAGAAATCGTAACTAGAAGAATTGTGCATAAGCAGGATACACAGAATTAGAAGGTCAAATATCACGCAAAAGACTAGTGGCATAAAACTAAAGACATACTTCTCAGGTTAGTAGTTCTGCATCCCATAATGCACAGCACTCTGTATTTTATGCTGATTTCCCATTTTAATGAATATATAAATTCAGAAGACCAGTCAATAGGTGTTCTTATACAGGGCTATTATTTCTTTAGCATAAGCATATCAGAGTATTTAGTGGATGTAAGGCAGACAGAATAATTCTGCATACAATGCCAGTCTGCCACTGTTGCATACATATAAAACCACACAAACACACCATAAAACACACCCTACTTGCAATGTAGAGAATCTCTAATTCTCCCATGACATGTCTCTGGGATGTAAGATTTTTATTTGCACAGTCACATGGAGGAAATACAGTCCTTTCATAGAAAGCATCCAACTGTGAAACAAATTGCAAAATCAAGCATTGTGAGGCAGCAGCGCTAACCAATGGACATCTGAGCCATCCCCAGTCCAATGTAAAGCAGCAGTACTAACCACTGGACATCTGAGCCATCCCCAGTCCAATGTAAAGCAGCAATACTAACCACTGGACTTCTGAGCTATTCACAGTGTGATGTAAGGCAGCAGTGCTAACCACTGGACCTCTGAGCTATCCCTAGGTTTACACTGAACCAAAATCAGCAGTGATTTATGCAAGTGTTGTCCTGTGAAAGATCAGGACAACACTGAACTGATGAATATGGCTTTATAAATCAAATGGACAATTGTAGAGCAGAAGAATCTGGGTATGATCACAGTTTTGGATTACATGCCTGACAGGAAGTGGAGCCGAACTTTATAACAGAACTATGTGTTCAAGCAGATACAATCTTAGGTCAGTTGGAGTCCTAAGCAAAGAACTCCATGACATTCCTCTTACTGTCCAACAGACCCTCTCAACACCACTGTCAGTGCCTCCCACCTTCCCTCAGTCCCCACCTCCCTAAACCATCCAGATTATATTTTCTTGTTTTTTTTCCATAGTTTACCTTAATCTTTAGTTTTACCTCTATCATTTAAACACAACATAACTGGTAAGAAACACGTGAATTGAAATACTGGTCTTGTGGCCACTAGGTTCTGAGAAGCCATAGAGTTCTAGATGCCCTGGGATGCATTTTTGAGCATTTCCCAAAATTTTCATCCATTCTCCTTCGTCTTTTCAGTGCATAATAACTATCCAACACTGGACTACAACAACTGTTTAATATATAACTGAATTAAACCAGAGTGTCACGAAATGAGATACTGCCAGCACAACTGTCTGGAGTTTTGTAAATGGTTATTTGTCATTTGTAAAAGTCAACATGTTTCATGTAAGATGCTTGTGTTACAAATGTATTACAACTGTATGTTATGTGGATATCAAACTGCTGGTACAGAAGTCTGTGTTGAAAAGGGTTTGTAAAGTACTGAGCTTAAAAATGCTGCTGGATTAGAACAGAAATGTACTTGCACTATTGTAACTGTTCAGATGTATATATTTTAACAATGAAAACTGGAACACTAGAGGTTAACTTCAGAAAAATATCTGAAATTAAATTACTTTATGGCCACGTAATAAAAGGACGTTATCTTTCAGCTTCAGTGCAGTAACATACACAATGTCTAGAACTAAGAGGTCCACTGTATTGTCTTGGAAGTGTTTGTATTGTTTTATGACTTCCAGGATCTGTCTTAGATCTAAGAAAAGCCTGGTCTATGTATTTTCACTGGTCTATATTACATGATCGAATAATCACAATAGCGAACGCTCTAAAGAGCAAAAATGCAGCACACTGAAGTGCTTTTTGTGGGATCGTGGTACAGTGAAGAATGGAATATTTGCCCTTTCCTCAGTGTAGTGTGATCACGGAGTTGGTATATATATTTAGCGGGGGGGAGACACAGCCCCCCCACAATAATGGTTTTGATGTGCTGCAGTTTTGCTTTTTAGAGCATTCGCTATTGTGATCATCCAATCATGTAATATAGATCTTATTTTCACAGATAGATCCTAAATGCTACCAGCTGCATTAGTGGTTGTTTTTCACCTGGGCTAGAGTCATATGATAAGAAGTGATGTCTTCCTGCAAGCTATCCCAGCAGTAATATTTGAGATATTAATTTAAGAACTCTCTGAGAGACTGAGTAGTCTGTATTTTCTTTGACCTGACAACATCAGCTGGAAGGCCCATTCACCACATCTGCCTTGCTTGCTCTGTAAGTAAGTCACTAGGGTGCAGCAATTCTCTTAGATACAGTCAGGAATATTGCTTAATTTAGATGTTTTTCTATATTTATTTGAGACTGTCCTGCAATGTTGTTTTAATTATTTCCTGTGATTTTGGACTCTGATGTTACTTTGATTATATACTGAATGTTTTCTTGTTTTTATTACTTATTATTAAATATATTCAAACCTTTCATTGTGGCTGATATGTATGAGACATTTAAGTTTTGAGAGTATTTGCATATTTATTTGGTGACACTGTGGGTCACCCATAATAGGCTTATTATTGGTCAAACTACCATTTATATTAACAGTGACACAGTAAGATTGGGCACCCTTTGTTAAGGGCCTTAAAGTAGCTGATAAGGTACTGGCTGGTGGCAATGAAAACTACCTTATAGTCTGGGCATAGCTAGTAAACCTATGCCAGCCATTCCCAGGTGTGTGTGTCTGTGTATAAATCAAACCTCAAAGTGTGTGTGTGTGTGTGTGTGTGTGTGTGTGTGTGTGTGTGTGTGTGTGTGTGTGTGTGTGTGTGTGTGTGTGTGTGTTAGCTACTTGGGCAGGGACACGAAGCACTGGATGGACAGAGAGGGTGCTGGAGGTCTTGGCTTGGCCATCAAGCTGAGATCTCAAGCCTATAGTTGTGTCAGTGGGGAGTCTTACTGGGGATTTGGAGAAAGTGGGAAAAACAGCCCTGGGCTGACTGTGGTCTCTGTGTGCTCTTAAGGGAAATTGCATTTGATGCAGGGAGCTGCATCTGGAAATAGCAAGTGTGTAACCTGTCATCCTCCCAATGTATGTCCCCCACTAGTGCTAGTGGTGAGGAATGAGGCTCATTCATTACTGGGCCAGACATGGGGTTTCACACAGAGATCTGAGAGCTGGTAGGGTCCCGAAAGCCTTTGGATTCCAGATGCTCTGTGGTACATTTTAAAATTCCATTCAAGCTTTTCAAGTAAAGGCCTAAACAATATCACAAACAAGAAAAAGAAATTTGATCTTATTTTTTTTTTCTTTCGAGAAAGAAGTTGCACCCAAAACTTGATGTTTAAAGTCATCATTAATTTTTTACTAGACTAAGCACCCGTGTTTCTTTTTAATTAGATTAGACAACCCATTATTAACATTTCAGAGCCTTATTGTTATTATGTAACAGCAGAGAAAATAACTGCCACATACCTTTTTATGTAAAATCAAACACCTTTCAAGCAATGTCCTATTTTAATACTAATACAGTGGTGTTTCCCTAAAAACACAAACAATATTAACCATGTTCATAGGTTCATATGTTGATACAGAGCTGTAAATAGGGTGAGGTGAAAGGGCAGCTACTCTGGATAAAAAATGATGGGGGAATGATTGGCAAGTGGTAATGGTGTGTGAGTCCAATGTCATCATTGATTCGTAAAGCCCTGCGGATATAAATATCATGGCTTCAAAGATGATATTGATACCACATTTGCGATCATGGCTTAAGTGCTCATTATATGAGTATGTGGCAGTAACTGTAGCAAACTGCTATAGTTAAAGGGCACAAGACTTTTTTTTCTAAACATTGTTTGGGAAGGCTTATTTTTGGCTTTATTTCATCAGCGTTGAGTTGATTTGGGTTGAAGAAGTACCGGTCCTGGTAACTGAACAGAGTACTAGATAACCTAGCTGGTATGATACTAGGCAAGCAGTCAGACAGCCTCTGGGCCCATTAAGGTCCCAGCCTTAGAAAGACTTTGAGTAATGTTTAATTCACTAAAATGGTTACACAGGCCCCATAGTAGAAATTATGACTGCCTTTTAAATTTTTGATATTAAAAGCAGCCAAAGTAGTGCTTTGGTGGGCATGAAGGGGCAGAGCTGTAAATATGATGGGGTGACAATGATGGCTGCCTTGGATGGCCTGCAGGTGCTTAATGCAGTGCTGGCATTGATTTATATAGCTGTAAGTGTATTGTGGCTTCTTGCCATACCCATTCTGCTTTGTTGTATGTATTTAGCTTAATATTGGGATTAAGCTTAGACCACCTACATATTTGCAAGATACAGGTTACTACTGAGTCACTCCATCAGAGAAAATATTTTGCTATCCTGTACACAGCAATTAAAATGACCATTATCCTTGTATTGGGACCTCACTGACCAGAATGCCTGATCAATGCTCTGATATAAACTGATGCTGCTGTACTCCACCAGATGAAATATTTCCACCCTGATCTGTGTGGCTGTTGTACAATATGGGTTTACAGCAGTCCTTTGTCACATGTGTTGGTGTTGGTCTGCATTTCTTCCCCTATATGCTCATGCACACAACCAGACAATATATAATAACTGCTAGTTGTGCACTGATGAGACAGATTTCCATTTTACATATGCACTATTTACTCAAATTACAATACACCTACAAATATGTTTGGCACTCCTTAAAATGGAGAACATCGATATCTGTGCAGTGACTGAGGCCTGGTTCAATGTTCCAGAGAGCACACCTGCACTACTAGGCTATAACTCATACCACACTTTTCGGCCATGTAACCTGGACCAGAACACTAAAGGTGGAGGTGTGTCCATATTCATTAAGGATATCCACACCTCCAGGCTAGTTGCTCATAATGCATCCGAGGTTATCCAAGTGCAACTAACTCTGAGCAAAACTGTAATCCAAATTGTAGCTTGCTACAGATCCCCTGCCATGCCCCAGGATTCCCACTCTTCTTTTCTTGATGTACTGGAAAATATTAGGGTTCAACCAAACACCCTAATAATGGGCGATTTCAAATACCCCACCATTAACTGGGAAAACTACTCATGTACCAACTCCTTTGCTCAATGCTTTCTGGAATTCATAAACTCCAATGCCCTGGATCAACTTATCCACACCCCCACCAGGGCCAACAATATCCTAGATCAAGTCATTACCAACATGAGTGACCGGTGTTCCACACCTGAAGTCAACTCCTCGTTGGTCCGATCTGACTATAAGCTAATCATCCTTGATATCCACATCCCGCCCCCACCCCCGATTAAGGAAACCACGGTATAACATTTCTTCATAGCCAGCTTCATGCTTCTTAAGACAGAAGTGGTGAACTTCATGACACCCATGCAGATGGACAATACAGTTACAACTGCTGAATCCTACACAAATGCACTCTATAAGCACTTACACGAGTGCATGGATCGTGCTATCCCAAACAGAACCAAGATGCTATCCTCCAAAAAAAGGAAGCCAATCTGGTGGTCCGCTGCCATAAACAAACTGTACAACAGAAGAAATAAACTGTTGCAAAAGAGAGTAAAACCCCATGAGTGGAGGAGCTCCCTGGTCAGCCACAGTAAGAAGCTGTGATCCCTGATAAAAATCCTCCAAAGCTAGGTATGAAAATAAAATTGCTGCTGATTCTAAAAACAACCACCAAGCATTAGGTTCATAGGTTAGTACTAAGCTAACTGCCCTTGCGAGCCATTGTAAGCCTAGCCAATTATCTCTTCTGAGACTCAAACCCTGCACCTTGTGTTTGTAAGGCAAACACCTTAACCATTAGGCCACCCTCCCATCCCTTCTATGGCTATGTCAAGAATCTCAATGGCAACACTCAGATCTGCTCTGGGTTACAGCACAATGGCACTAAATATACAGACCCAACTGATATTACCAACATCTTGGCAGATAGGTTCAGTGCTAACTTTTACCCCCTCTCACCCCCTAAAGGGCCCATCTCTATACCGGAAGAATGCAAAGTTCCTGTAATTACGGCTGCACAGGTAAAAACCACACACTCCAAAGCCAAGAACACAGCATCCATGGGACCAGCCAACATCCCAGGCTGCGTTCTACATGAACTACTGAACGAACTGGGACCCCACCTAAGTACCATGTTCAATCATAGCCTCACCTCAGGCTTTGTGCCCACTGAATGGTGCACAGCAACGGTTATCCCTCTCCACAAGGGGGGAGTCACCACGGACCCTGGGAACTACCGCCCCATTAGCCTGATGAGCCTGGTCTGCAAGGCCATGGAACGTATCATCATGGAACTTATAAACAAAGACATTGGTAACCTCTAAACCCTGGACCCCACACAGTTCGGGTTTGTAAAAGGCAGATCATGTCTCCTAAACCTGATAGAATTCTTTGATGCAGTCACCAAAGCCATAGACAAGGGTAAGGTGGTTCACACAGCCTATCTAGATCTCGCCAAGGCTTTTGACACCATTCCCCACTCTGGAATTATAGATAAACTCACTAAACTAAGTATAAATCACTATGTCACAAGATGGGTTGTCAACTGGCTAACTGACATAACCCACGCTGTGAAACTAGCAGACTCCAAATCTGACTTCAAACCAGTGACAAGTGGAGTACCACAGGGTTCAGTCCTGAGTCTTCTCCTGTTTGGTATCTCCTTCTCTGAAGTACAGGCTAACACAGAAGGTCTTTGGCTAACAAAGTTCACAGATGACTGCAAACTAGGAGCCATAATCAAAACTCCTAATGATGTGGACATCCTACAAAAGGGCCTCACTGAGACAGATGCCTGGTGTCAAAGCCATGGCCTCAAGCTCAATGCCAAAAAGTGCATTTATGTCCCCTTTGGTAAAAACTCTGTACCCATGAACTACAACATAGGTTGTAGTATACTTAACACCGAAAGTGTGATAAGAGACCTTGGGACACAGGTGGGCAGTAGTCTCCTTTGATAATCACATCACCACAGTAGTCAGGAAATCCTTCTACGTGGCACACCTCATAACAAAAGGTTTCTCATCCAGAAAAAAATAAGTCATTGTTCCCATCTACTCATCACTCATTAGACCCATTATAGAGTACAACGCCCCTTTTGGTGTGTACCTCATAAGACATCTACAACAACTGGAAAGGTTGCAGAAATACCTCATAAAGTGGAGAACAGGCCTAAGCAGACCGTTTCAAAAAAACTTCAGCTTTACTCCATCGCATATCGCCTACTCAGAGGTGATCTCTGCCTAACATACAAAGCTATGTCAAACCCAGAGCTGTTGGACATGCTCCACTTAAAGAAGTCCCAATCCCTCCGAGCTACACAATCTAGGGACCTAAACCTTGTCACCATAATAAATAGAACATGCTGGAGGGATAGATTCATGTCCCAGAGACTTCCCATACTCTGGAATAAAATACCTATCTATATCAAACAAAGCTCCTCATTAGTACTCTTGAAAAATCTTGATGATTGGATGAGAAATAGGAAATTTAGCCCAGGGATCACTTCTGTGGCTCTGCTTGACAGTGGCATAGGAAAAATCATTTTCTTGGGTGGCAAAAGCCAGGGTACCTTTTTGGCTGGGCTTGTATAAGCCCTAGGGCCGATAGCCTTGTACCAACCTATGAACCTATGGTCATTTCTGTTGTGGCACACAGTCAAAATTAACTGTTGCAACAACTACCATACTGGTTCTATAAAACAGGGGATATGATTAAGAAATATGCATCATTCCACATTGCTTAGTATAAATATATGTACACTAATGCTTATTTCATTGACACATCTTCGTGGCATAAATGTGATTCAGTACTGACTCTAACTTGTTGTCATAAAATAGCAACTCCTCACTGTAAAAAAAAAAAACTTAAAATTAATATAACTTTTTACAAGCATTCAATGCCCAACTGGGGTCTATATTATAACATCGAATTCCACAAAGAACGAATGTTATAACATCGACCCCGTAATGTCAAACGCTGAAAACAGCAAAGGTGCAGGACACCAAATTCCTTCCCAGGGAAAGAATTCAGTGGGCCGTTGCTGTGGCTTTGCTGTTTTCAGCGTTCGATATGTTGGAACGTTACGGGTGGGGTTCAGGTAAGTGTGCGATTGTGTGTAGGTTAGGGTTAGGTGAGTTAGGGTTAGGAAGCGGTCAGGTAAGTGTGCAGTTGTGTGGACGTTAGGGTTAGGGCACGGGTCAAGTAAGTGTGTGATTGTGTGTAGGTTAGGGTTAGGGGTGGGTTTGGTGAGTTAGGGCGTGGGTCGGGTAAGTGTGCGGTTGTGTGTAGGTTAGGGTTAGGGGCGGGTTAGGTGAATTAGGGTTAGGGTGCGGGTGAGGTGAGTGTGCTTTAGTGATGGACCTTAGGGTTAGGGTTGGGCTAAGGTAAGTGGATAGCTAGTAGTGTATGTAAAGTTTAGTTTAGGTTTAGGTGTAGGATTTTAAGTGTATGTGCGTGGATTGCTGTTTTTGTGTGTATTTCTGTTGTATGTATGTTTCTCGGAATAGCAAATTTTTTCCCAGGGAAAAAATTTGCTATTCTGACTGTTCGATGTTTTCGGATTTTGGTGTTTAGGGTTTGATATTATAACATTCAATCTTTGTAGAATTCGATGTTATAATATAGACCTGCCCAACTGCACCCATGCAGCTTATTTATACTAACCCTAGGCTGTTGTACCTCAAGGAAAGTGGAGTTTACTGGGATAATGAAGTCAGTCTCAGTGAATAATTCACAGCAGTCACAATTTAGCAATCACACTTACACTGCATTGTTTTATTGACTTATAAAATTAACAGTTATTAAGGGGAGAGCATTTGTTTCTATATAAATATGTGGGAGTTACTGTTTTATCTTTTTGCAGTGCATGCGTCGCTATTCCTTTAGTACATTGGGGTATGTTTGTTGCTTTATTGTTATTATTTTATTTTATTTATTTATTTTGTTAGTTATTTTTTGCAGTGTATATGTCACTGTTCTTTTAGCACAGTGGGTATGCTTGTTTTTTATTTATCTATTTATTTTTATTTATTTACATTTGTTGACCGGGAGTGTCCGACTGGACGTAGGTCCATTTTCCGCGGAGGCCCAGGGAGAAAAGCTCCACAGTTAAAATAAACAGACAGTAGTTACATTGGATTACATAGTCATTAACAATATAAGATAGCAATCACTTACAACATATTTACAGATGAAGAACATAGTACATCAGTAAACAACTAGAATCTGTATCTGTGAAGTACATAACAGACATTAACAAATGTTACAATAAGAAGTTCCTGCTATATAATAAGTACTGGCTTATGAGCATCTGAGCTTGCTATAATCAAGGTAGTTAGTGGAGTGGAAAGAACGGTAGTGGTTGGATGGGGTGGGTGAATTTAGAGTGGGAGTTGTTATTTTATTGTTATTATTTTATTTATTTAGTTATTTTTTGCAGTGTATGCGTCACTATTCCTTTAGCACAGTGGGCATGCTTGTTGCTTTATTCACTACAGCAAAATGGCTGGCAGCATAAACTGAGAAATGAATCCCTCAGAGGAGAATAGCATCCTGATGCCACATTGACAGACTGTGCTCTTTTCTAAACACATGAGAGCACATGAGAACAATGTGGATGATGCCGAACTGAAGTGGTCAGAGACATAACAGCATTGGCAGACACGGTTGAGAAACATGAGACAGCTCTCAGCTTATCATAGACATGTGTTATATAGCCAAGAAGGTGGCCGTGGCCTAGAAATGGAAACGTAACTACAGACCAGTGTGGTTGAGCATAAACATCAAAACAACTCCTTCTGGTAGGTGAAATGATACTAGTTTCACTGATAATCGAGATGGTCATCCTTGGGGTTGTAAGTCACCTCACTGTAAGATTACCACAGGTAATATATATGTAAATATTGCCAGTGATGCTATGATTGTGTTATCCCTCTAGATAAGAGTCCACATGTCCAGTACTACTACTGTGGCATGAGTGATTATCAGCTAGAATGTGCATGGATTGAGGAGAACAATGTACACATTATCTGCCAATGTTACTATATAACCATGGCAACTGAGGATGTGTGAATTACCTGTGACTCATATATGTCTGCATTATGTTAGACTTACAAAGGCAGAAGTAGGTCAATGTCAAACAGCAAGCATTTTCATCCTCATGGGTGAAGCCTATCCATGCCAAGACCTAGGCCTGCCTTGAAGGAGGAAGCTGCATTATCTTTTGTACCACATGGAACATATCAAGACATATACATTAAAAGCATTGTGATGATTAAGCTTTGTGGTTTTGACTCATTTAAGTGTGATATGATCGAGGATATCACATGGCAAAGGGCATTGTTTTACAGTCATCTGTAAGTACTGGCAGCACTCATACAAGAGCTGATATTGTCTACCTGAGAATGATGTTGATACCGATTTAGCCACTGACAGTATGATCCAGCCTGTGAGACATGCTGCAGCATGATTTGTGTTGTGGAATACAATGTCTACAGAAGTCTATATTAGTTTGTCAAAAGACATCTCCATTGAACATCTCTCCATTGACACAAAATTGTTGAAATTCACTTCTGTGATTTGCAGAATTTCTCCCAGGGTGAGGACAAAGGTGGCCAACTACACAACTTTGCCCTTTTCCCCACTGTAGTGTGATCTTGAAATTGGTATATATAGTTAAAGGAGGTGTTGGGGGGTGAAATCCTCCACTTGGGTGGGTTTGATTTAATGTGTTATGTGTTCTGTTGTGCTACAGGACAATTGTTTCATTGCTCTGGGAAAAGCAGAAGTGATTTTTGACGCTTTTGTATCGATGGAGAGGTGTTCAATGGAGATGTCCTTTGACAAACTAATATAGACTGTGTCTACAGATGTAGACTAGCACTGTTGCTGTAGTTGCTGGCACTGACAGTCAGGCATCACAGAAATAAAGTTGATTTTCTCTGCCAATGTAGCCAGTAGTAAACCATAGAAGCAACACTGCATAAGATGCATTTCATTTTCCCTATAGGTTGCCTTTATGTGGTCAATCCTGCTATGTTTGGGTAAATCATGGCCTTATGCCTCTAGCGTTATGTCTGTACAATCTTCAGCCCTTCTGGAGGGGAATGCAGATGCAAATTATCTTATCACAAACCTACTGTCACTGACTGAATGTGCACTATAAACAGTCATATGAATAAGGTAGATTGCAAAACAGAGGCTAAGCTATCCCAAGGTCACAGACAATTAGGTGAGACATGGCATTTACACTCTGAGTGTCATCTCCTAAATACATCTTCTGCACTTTGTGCACCACTTTATTGGCAATGATGCCCAGGGCATCAATGGCCTATGCACATCTCAGCATGCAGTTGTTAGACAACCCCCTGCTAGACTCCAAGGAACATAATCTACTGTAGTGATGGAAAGGCCACTCACACCTTGTTGCAAGCTACAACACACATACACATACACACACTCACACACACACACACACACACACACACACACACACACACACACACACACACACACACGCGCGCACACGCGCACACGCACTCAGTTATGTGGGACTTACTTGATCTAGTCATCCAGCTTTTGTCTGCTTCATGAGGTTTGTATCCTGGTTGCAATAGTTTGATTAGCAATTCCATTGCATTAAAGTTCCATTTTGCATTAACAGTGGCCAGAAGTTGTAACTCTGCTAATGATTCAGCCACAGCCAGTGTCCACAGCCACATTGTGCAGCATGCAACATACAACCATGGAACACACTTTAGCTGTTGTACAATACAGTGTACCGAAAGGGACAACCAGGCAGTGGAAATGCATCATCAGATGATTAACCATTCACTGAGAAATGGTTGTATCTGCTAAAATTCTGTGTTTTATGCCTCTTCCAGATTGTTTATGGGGTTTTGTAATGGTGTGAGTAGCCAATGTTGCACTGAATATGCTGTATTCCCACAAAGGTGGCCACAGGGTATGCTAATATGCTGAAATGTTTAGAATGATGCCACAGTATAAAGACAAAATGATCAATTTTAACAATTGGCTAAAATTTTGGTGTCATTCAAAGGGGATCCAGTGTCTGTCAGCCTGGTAAGACATGCTCGACAAGCCACGTTGCTTCACAAGGGACGGCTTGCACCTGTCACCCCTGGGCTTTCAGATGTTAGCAAAGGCTCTTGCCACCCCCATAGTGCCTTTTTTAGGCAAGGCTCAAAAGACAACCCACCTCCATAGGCAACACAATGAATAAGAAACTAAGGGTAATGCTGCTCAATGCCAGAAGTCTAAACCTCAAGATGCACTCACTCGAAGCCCTCCTCAGTATGGAGAGCATTGATATCTGTGCAGTGACAGAAACCTGGTTCAGGGCTCCAGAGAGCACCCCAGCACTACCAGGTTATACCTCATATCATGCTTTTCAGCCCCAAAACTTGGACCGAACCATAAAAGGAGGGGGAGTATCCATATTCATCAAAGATACCCACACCTCTAGGTTAGTGGCATTGCACAAGGAATTGGAGACCATCCATGTGCAACTAACAGTGGGCAAAACTGCTTTTCAGTTTGTAGCATGTTACAGACCACCCTCTCAAAAAAAGGAATCCCACTCAGCTTTCCTGAGATCACTGGAGAATATGAAGATCTCTCCAAACACCATTATATTGGGTGACTTCAACTACCCAAACATTGACTGGGAGCACTACTCAAGCCCCAACACCCTAGCCCAAAGGTTCCTAGAATTTATAAACTCAAATGCTATGGAACAACTAGTCACCACTCCCACAAGAGGGGAAAACATACTGGACCTGGTCATCACCAACATGGGGACTCTATGCTCCATACCAGAGGTATACTCCTCATTGGTAAGATCTGACCATAAATTAATCTCACTGGATATCCACATCCCGACCCCACCCCCAACCCAGAAAACCACAGTGAAAAACTTCACAAAAACGAACTTCATGCTTCTCAAAACAGAGGTGGAATCCTTTAAGGCCCCCGGACCAGTGGAAACTACGGTCCACACTGCAGAATCCTTTGTAAATGCATTCTATGGACACCTCCAGGAATGCATGGATCATGCTATCCCAAACAAAACCAAGACCCAATCATCCAAAGGCAGGCGTCTAGTCTGGTGGAGCCCAGCCATAAATAAGCTGTAAAACAGAAGGAGAAAGTTACTACATGATAGAGCAAAATCTCACATGTAGATGTATTATCCTGCATGCAGTATCATACATTCAAAATGATGTCTTTAAGCAGCTTTAGATCCATGTAATAGTCAGTGGGCTCCTATATCCCTTCCATTCTGAATTTGGCATGTTTCATAGCAGGCTGAACCTATCTGAGTAATCATTGATTTCCTTATGGCTTGATACCAGCAGTAGTGCTCAGGTCCTCATGGACCTCTCAGTAATATTTGATGCCGTTCATCACACTTCTTACTGTAGTCTTTCCTCTACATTCTTAGAGTGATTTATATCTTATCTTTCTGATTGTTTGCTCTGAAATGAATTCATCTTCATACTATCCATTGGAATGTGAAGTGCCATGGGGGATCTATCTTTTAACCATTGTTGATTACAGCAAGTATGCTTTCAGTGAGAGGTCTTATTAGGAAGAGGTGAGTAAAATACCAAAGTTATGCAGATGACATAAATGTACCTCTCTTTCCTACAAGATAAAAAGGCAAGTGTGCATTCTTTGGCTGATGATTTTGAAGCCTGATTCATGGTGTTCATAAAACTGGTTGAAACTGACAATTTTCAAAACCAAGGCGATGGCAGTTCATGCTGCCTTGAGGAGCTCCATTGCACCTCAAACGCATAGTTTCTCACATGATTAGAAATATACTTAATTTTATTGAAGAATTGTGCCATTGCAACATTATCCTAGATTATAGGTTGCTACTTTAAGACCAAGTGTCAGCTGTTGTAAAATCATCTGGTTTCCATTTTTTGAAACATTTCCAAGATAAAACATTATTTGTTTTAAGCTGATCACCTGGTAGTACTTATTGTTTTTAGTTTCTTCCAGTCTAGATAAAGATAATGCCCATTGTGTGGGACTTCTTAACACTGAACTAGATTGCCTACAGACAGGGCAGAACTCTGCTGCTAGGTTACTTACTGGAATAAGTCATTACTGACACATTTCTGAAAAACCTTCATTGGCTACCAGTTTAATTTGCGCTGTTTCGTCCCATGTATTTGAAGGATGTAGTGGGGCTGTATAGCCTTACTTAGGTTTTGCACTCTACAAGTCAGGGTATACTAGTGGTTCCACAAGTGCATCATGAGAAATCCCAATCCCCCCAAGCTACATGCTCTAGGGACCTAAACCTTGTCACCACAATAAACAGAACATGCTGGAGGGATAGATTCCTGTCCCAGAGACTTGCCATACTCTGGAGCAAACTACCTATCTATATCAAACAAAGCTCCTCATTAGCACTCTTCAAGAAAAATCTTGTTGATTGGATGAGAGATAGGAAATCCACCCCGGGGATCACTTCTGTGGCTCTGCTCAACGGGGGCACAGGAAAATAATTTTCTTGGGTGGCGAAAGCCAGGATACCATTTGGCTAGGCTTATATAGGCCCTAAGGCAAATAGCCTAGTACCTACCTATGAACCTATGAACCTATGTCTAGATGAGTTGCTACCTTATTTTTGATTGTGAACAGAGGACTGCATTCTTGAAAAATATAGAAGAAGGATTTCATTTCTTTAGCGATTATGCAACTACTTTTTGGACTAATAAGGCTAAAGAAGAAAACAATTCAGTATATCCTCTTAGCTACTGGTACTGATAGGTTCAGATAAGCTGTTAGAATTCTTTATGCCATCTACCTGTTTAAACACATTTTAAACTCGTATGTTTGATTTTACAAAGTGCATTATTTAAGCAATAATTGATGATGTGGTGTGGTATATTGAAGATTTACCCATGGTTGGTGTGGTTTAATCATGAGGACAAAGCCCGAGTGATTAAATAAAGCCAACCATGGGTCAATTTTAATATACTGCAACCACGGAGTCGGTTATTGCTATTATACAATGACATTATTTAAGAAAAAAACGTACTTTTCTTGCTGCCTTGTTTTTATGTACTGCGCATGCATATGGGACTTGCGTTCCCATGCATACCCAGTACATCAATGCTTTGAAAAGGAAGCAATGTAGAAAAGAAAGTCAACATTGCTTCGTTTTTGTTTTCTTTCTTTTTTTTTATTACAAAAAGTTTCGGCTACATTAGGGGTAGGAAAGAGAGACAGAATGGAGAAAATGCAAAGAAAATCAGGTACGTGTCTTTAGTTTTAAATAACATACCTGATTTTCTTTGTATTTCCTCCATGCTGCCTCTCTGGTATGTCCAGAGTCCGTACTATAGATTTTTTTTTTTTTGTTAAAAAAAATAAAAGTTATGGAATATAAAAACGGAAAGAAGTCCGGGTGACTGGAATTTTTTCCGTTGTTATATTCTGGGATTTACAATGGGCACGCTGGTTGAGCTGGCCAATCAGCGTGCTCATTTTTGAATATTAATGGCCGGTTATTGTATAATTAATTTTATTTAGTTTGCAAAGTGTTTTATTATTCATTGCTAAATGCTTGTGGCTGGTGATTTATTTGTTATTAAATTAAGGGTATATATCCAAGAATGATGCACTAATAACTGTTAGCTGTCACCTTTTGAAGAGGTACTGTTGCTGCTACTACACAAATACTTAACAGCTGGTTTATTTTAGGGTAAACAATAACTGTGTTTTTCATGTACTTATGTGGTTTAGCTGATAGCAGTATTACTCTAAAGACAGTGAAAGAAGACTTTGCACTTGAGAAATATTCTGATGACATTACTGAAATGAAAAGATTGAAGAAAGGTTGTTAATATATATATATATATATATATATATATATATATATATATATATATATATATATTAAAATATAGTATTGACCGAGTTTCAATTAATGCTCAAAAGACTCCAAATTGAAATTGACATGTTGTCCTTTACCAGAGGCAACAGTATGCACTTAAGAATTATCAGCCCTTATATATTATTTGGTGTCAGCTATCTGTGTTTAAAGTCCATGCTGTTGCATTTAACTGGAAGTACCAGCGGCAGTAACAGTGTATATCATGAGGGGTCTACTTCAGTTAAACGAAAGACCACTTACTCGTAGACGACATGGCCGAGATGAGATCTTCGAAACGTCAGTTTAATGAATGATCAAATTGCCAAAACTTTTCCCATGAAAGTAGACCCATCTTCAGACATTAATTATACACATCACATAGACAATGAAAAGTGACAAGTTCAATGTTATACTGGTCTAGTTTCTTGTGTGGTACATACAGCTGGATGCAATGTTACTATAAAGGCAAGGAAGGAGGAGCTGGTACTACAGAAGAATTATTAATGCCTCACGGCAATATTTTGTATGTGTACATGTGTGTGTGTGTGTGTGTGTGTGTGTGTGTGTGTGTGTGTGTGTGTGTGTGTGTGTGTCTGTGCACGTCCGTGTATGTGAGCTTGTATGTAAATTTATACTGGTCAGATTTTAATTGCTGTTTTTAAAATTGCACTAGAAGGCCCTGGACTTAGTCTTGTATGGATGAAATCCAGAGGCACCAGTGATTATAATGCTGATATGTAGTTTTATATAGCATGACGGTTATTTGGGTGTGGTAAGCATTGTCTAAGACCTAAGGAAGCAGTGTGTATGTAGCATACTCTCTTAGGGCCATTCTCCCTTTGACTATTATTTGGTGCTAGTAGCATGGATTTAAAGCCCAGACTGTTGCATATAACTGACAGCAGCAGTACAGATCATGATACCTGAAATCCTGTCGATCACAGATGTCACAAAGTAAATCAACAGTCACCACTTCAATATGTTTCTGGCCAGTTATGTATGAGTGTTAAGTGATGCCTACTAACACTGGGACATAGTGTCAGTGCGACTGACTTAGCTGCTGTCTGTATCTTTGTTGTATGGTTTCCATGGTAATGAGTAGGGTGTGATTCATGTTAACATGCCATTTTCTCCACACTGTAGTTTCACCTGGATTACAAGTAAGAATTGACTGCATATAATATGCCTTTGATCTGTGCCTGGTCTTGTATGCACATGACAAGCTCCTGCAGTGCTCAGTTGTGTATAACAATGCATCAGAAAGTGCAGCAACAAAGTGAAGATCCAAGCCCTATGTCCTGTTGTCTTTGAATCATATAACACTTCGTACAGCAGTTTTAACTGTTCTCCACTGCTACTCATTGTGAACCATGATTCTGGACATTATCCATTATCTTAAAATAATGTTTCATTTATTTGGATTTATGGCAAATGGGAACATCTCATGAAGACATAAATGTCACATTTTCTGACTCAGATTCCTAGATGTTTGCAAAATGTATATTTTGGACCTAACCTATACAAACCAGGAACTTAATTATTGTATGTTAGAATATGTTTTTGCAATTATAAACTAAAGAGACAGAATATGTTTATAATGTGACTAAATCTATCATCAGCTTAGTCATGTTAATAATTATTTTAACTAAAAAGGCCAGCAACATCCCTGATGAATGTTGATCACCTTTATAGGAAGCATACTTCCTTCTCTTAAATTGCCAATTTTCATTAAAATGATTATGACACTGAAAGGTATAAGAAATATTAACATATTTCAACATTTTATTTATTTATTTTTTATTTTTTTATTTTACATTTGACGACTGGGCTAGTCTAACTGGATACATGTCCATTTTCAGTAGAGGCCCGGGGAGAAAAGCTCCAAGCATAGGCAGTAACTTATTATACAATATTAATATAAAATATAGATTGTACTTAAGATAAATGTATGCAGTGTCATTTAGAGGGATTAAACTGTGATCAAATACAGATAATAACAATATCTGACAGAAAAATAATGTGTACAGAGTCATTTAGTGGGGAATAAACTAAGATCAAATACAGAAAATAAACAATATTTGAGAGGGAAAAAAAACACAAAGATAATTTTTTTTTTAACATATACCTTGCAGCATTGGTATAATTATCAGAATCAGTATGGGAAGGCACCGTACCAATTAAAAGCCTTGGCTAGCAGTTTTGTTGATCTTAAGCCATGCTGCTACTGGTTTTAAGACATGCTATCTGACATTTGATGCAAAAGCATAACAGCAAAATATATTTACAGTCACACCGACAGTGAAGCCACTTCAAATCAAAGCCTACCATTAGTGCTAAATATGTACCTACAGGAGGCTGGTTTCTGAAGAAATGAAGCAGTCAGGTAGGAAAGGAAGTACCTTTAACAGTATAAGTTATTTCACTAAGAGTTTCTTCCGCAGAACAGATAGAGCTACACCATGGGGGAGCTGCCATTTAAAATCTCTGTAAATCAAAAGTATTGGGAATCGACGACATCTTGCTGTCAGACTGCATTTAAGAGTGGTTAACGTCATGCTAAGAAGTTATTTTGGAGTAAGTAGGACAGTACATCACAGCACCACAGAAGTTATCAGGACAGAGTTACATTCACTTTGTCTGTGTGCTTCTAAGCATAAACAGGCCCCATTCTTTTATACTGACATTTGGTGGCTACTCATTTCACATCACTCCAGCTGGTAAGGACACGCAGTGCAGTACTTTCTAAACTTGACTTGTGCTCTAAAATGAAAGCAAGAGGGTGAGAGAGAGAAAGGGAAATGTTGCCACATAAAAGGTAAACTGAAATAAAGTATCATAATTACTATCCAGTGATGAGTTAGAATTTGGTATATTTGTTATATATTTGGGTGATGCTCTAGTTATAAAAGTACATTAATCAACATAATTTATAATTAATATGCATTCAGAATGCAGCATCTCTGAATCTCTGAATAATCAATCTTATTTTGTTCGGCTGTCTCACAATTTATCCTTGTTTTTCATTAACACAAATTTCCATCTTAATTTTTATAATGAATTGCATACTAGACAGAAGCTATTAGATAAATCATGGTATACATTACAATTTTCCAGTCGTGGAGTGTGTACTAAAAATGGAAAAGTTATCACTATATCAGAGTACTTTTTTAGAAGTGGCTTGCAGATAGAAACAATTGTTTTCTGAAGGGCATGTGCATAGTTCTTTAAATTTGATAAATTCATTAGCAGATAATGGGTTCTATTTCAGATATATGTAGTACATGCTTCTATTGATCTGTCTCTCTGCCTATCAGTGTCGCCCTTTGAAGTGTCCCTTTCTTTCTGCCTCCCTCTCTTTATCTCTGTTATTTGCTTTACTTATTGATTTTTTGACTGGGTAACCCCAGTGAGCCAAAGCCTCTACACATAGAAGTCCCAGAGAGAAATTCACCAAGAGTCAGTAGATATTCCACAGTATTGTAACATCACAGGTCAAGAAGTAATTGATTTAAAGCATTCCGCTGTAATTTCATATCATAAACCAGAAGGATTATACCTCCCACAGAAGTGCTCCGAATTCCTTTCAGAATGTGAAACCCAATACAGCCACCAGTGAGTTTGATAATACATCGAAACACAACTGCAACTATCAAACACATCTGAAATAACAGCAACCATTTTTTACTTATTACAACCTCCTTTCCCTATTGCTACCATGCATACAATGGCACAAAACACACCTGCAGGATCTACCACAAGATCTAGGTACAGATTCTTAGTTTTAGCAACTGAATTTGCTTATTCGTGCTCAGCACTTGTTCAGAACATTTGTTAGCATTAAATAAGCTGCAAATTACTACAACACTCAACCTTCCTCTTTATCTAGAGGAAAACAGTTTTTGTACTTACTTTCTTCAC
This sequence comes from Protopterus annectens, assembly GCF_019279795.1. Classification (NCBI taxonomy): domain Eukaryota; kingdom Metazoa; phylum Chordata; order Ceratodontiformes; family Protopteridae; genus Protopterus; species Protopterus annectens. The sequence goes on from NC_056744.1 coordinate 547,593,335, forward strand.
TTGCTTAGAGAAAAACAGCTCTTATACTCACTTTCCTCGCTTGTCTAGAGGAAAGTAGTTTTTAAGGCATGTCTAAGGGTCAGCTCCCAGTGTTCTCTCCTATCTGATGAATCTGGGCATCTTGAGGCAATGTAGCAATTGCCTCATGTACACAGACAACCCTCTCCTCCTATCACCCAACACCACAACCTGGGAGAGATGCACTTATCTAGCCAAACTGGAGGTAAAGCTCTCTCCAACCAAGACTGAACTTGACAGTCAAGAGGAGAAGGTAAACACGTGCACCAAACCACACTCATCACATATTCCCACTAAACTTACACCACCAAAAGCCACACATAGAAACACAAAACCATTCACAGAGGCTCTCAATAATAATCTTCTCAAGCAACAGAGACCTCCAAAGCAGAAATGCAAGCAACCTCCACCCCCCAACACAACCCAAATGACACATAGCCCACAGACACAGTGTGCCAATAAACCACAGCCCATAAGGCAAACCAATGTACCCAACACACTAGTCATAGGTGACTCTATAGTCAGGCGCACTGATGTCCCACTCACCAGGCTAAACAAGGAGAAGGTTACTGTCAGCTGCCTGTCGGGTGCCAGGATCCACCACATAACCCATGCACTCAGGTCACTCCACAAGTACAAATATGACTTTGTCATTGTCCATGTTGGTGTGAACGACCTGAGATGTACCTCCCTGGACCACATGAAAACAGACATGGAAGAGCTCTCTGATCTTGTTGCCCAGGCAGGTATGACCCTAGCCCTGAGTAGCATCCTGCCATTGCCCAGAATGATACTGCAGTACAAGGACAAAATGATTGACTTCAACAATTGGCTACACTTCTGGTGTCATTCTAAGGGGATCCAGTATCTATCTGCCTTGGACAACATGATCAACAGACCACTATGCTTTGCCAGAGATGGCCTGCACCTGTCACTCCTGGGATTCTGGATACTGGCTAAGGCTCTTGCTGCCCCTATAGTGCCTTTTTAGGCAAGGTTCAAATGACAAATTCACTACCGTAACAGGAAAAGGCAAGCAAAAACTGAAAGCAATGCTACTCAGTGCTAGAAGTCTAAATTTCAAAATGCACTCACTCAAGGCACTCCTTAAAATAGAGAACATTGATATCTGTGCAGTGACTGAGACCTGGTTCAAGGCTTTAGAGAGCACCTCTGCATTACCAGGCTATAACTCATACCACACATTTTGGCCATCTAGCCTGGACCAGAACACCAACGGTGGAGGTGTGTCCATATTCATTAAGGATATCCACACCTCCAGGCTAGTTGCGCAGCATAATGCATCTGAGGTTATCCAAGTGCAACTAACTCTGGGCAAAACTGCAATCCAAATTGTAGCTTGCTACAGATCCCCCGCCATGCCCCAGGATTCCCACTCTTCTTTTCTTGATATACTGTAAAATATTAGGGTTCAACCAAATACCCTAATAATGGGTGATTTCAACTACCCCACCATTAACTGGGAAAGCTACTCATGTACCAACTCCTTTGCTCAACGCTTTCTGGAATTCATAAACTCCAATGCCCTGGATCAACTTATCCATAACCCCACCAGGGGCAACAATATCCTAGACCTAGTCATTACCAACATGAGTGACCGGTGTCCCACACCTGAAATCAACTCCTCATTGGTCAGAGCCGACCATAAGCTAATCACCCTAGATATCCGCATCCCACCCCCACCCACCATTAAGGAAACCATGGTAAAAAAGTTTTACAAAGTCAACTTCATGCTTCTTAAGACAGAAGTGGCGAACTTCATGACACCCATGCAGATGGACAATACAGTTACGACTGCTGAGTCCTACACAAATGCACTCTATAAGAGTGCATGGATCGTGCTATCCCAAACAGAACCAAGATGCTATCCTCGAAAAAAGGAAGCAAAAGAGAGTAAAATCCCATGAGTGGAGGAGCTCCCTGGTCAGCCTCAGTAAGAAGCTGAGATCCTTTATAAGATCCTCCAAAGCTAGCTTCTTCTTTAGGATTTTCCTGGTTAGGGGTCACCACAGTGGAACTTTGGTCCGCTAATGATTGGCAGTAGATATTTTTACGGGTGCCGAGGTGCCAGCTTGATGCCTAACCTTCAATGAAGGCACACTCATTCTATGCATGTTGACCATGGGGAGGACATGCAAACTCCACACAGAAGGTGCTCCAGCCGAGAATCGAATGGGAGAACCTCTTGCTGTGAGGCAACAGCACTACCGCTGCACCACAAAGCGAGCTACGAAAACAAAATCACCACTGATTTTAAGGGCAACCACAAAGCATTCTATAGCTATGTCAAGAATCTCAATGGCAACACCCAGATCTGCTCTGAGTTACAGCACAACGGCAGGAACATTACAGAACCAACTGATGTTGTCAGCATCCTGGCAGATAGGTTCAGTGCTAACTTTACCCCCCTCTCACCTTCTAAAGGGCCCATATCTATACAGGAAGAATGCAGAGTCCCTGTAATCACATCGATGCAGGTAAAAGCTGCACTCTCTAAAACCAAAAACACAGCATCCATGTGACTGGACAACATCCCAGGCTGTGTTTTACACGAACTTCAGAATTAACTGGCTCCCCACCTAAGCACCATGTTCAATCATAGTCTCACATCAGGCTTTGTGCCCACTGAATGCCACACAGCAACAGTTATCCCACTCCACAAAGCGGTGCCACCACTGATCTTGGGAGCTATTGCCCTATTAGCCTGACGAGCCTGGTCTGCAAGGCCATGGAACGTATCATCATGGAACTCATAAACAAAGACATTGGTAGCCTCCAAACTCTGGACCCACCCAGTTTGGGTTTGTGAAAGGCAGATCATGCCTTCTGAACCTGATCGACTTCTTTGAGGCAGTCACCAAAGCCATAGATGAGGGTAAGGTGGTTCACACAGCCTATCTTGACCTCACCAAGGCTTTCAACACCATCCCCCATTCTGGAATTATAGCTAAACTCACTAAACTAGGTCACAAGATGGGTTGCCAACTGGCTCACTGACAGAACCCACACTGTAAAAGTTGCAGACTCCAAATCTGACTTCAAACCAGTGACAAGTGGAGTACCACAGGGTTCAGTCCTGGGACCTCTCCTGTTTGGTATCTACTTCTTTGAAGTACAGGCTAACACAGAAGGCCTCTAGCTAATGAAGTTCGCAGATGACTGCAAACTAGGAGCCATAGTCAAGTCCCCAAATGACGTGGACATCCTACAGAAGGGCCTCACTGAGACAGATGCGTAGTGTCAGAGGCATGGCCTCAAGCTCAATGCCAAAAAATGCATTGTCATCCCCTTTGGTAAAAACTCTGTACCCATGAACTACCACATAAACGACAGTCTACTTAATGCCGAATGTGTGATAACAGACCTTGGGACCCAGGTGGATAGTAATCTCTCCTTTGATAATCACATTGTCACAGTAGTCAGGAAATCCTTCTATGTGGCACACCTCATCACAAAAGGGTTCTCATCCAGGAAAAAAGAGGTCATGTTCCCCTTACTCAGCACTCATTAGACCCATTATAGAGTACAACGCCCCTTTTGGAATGTACCTCACAAGACATCTGCAACAGCTGGAAAGGCCACAGAAGCACCTCACAAAGATGATTACTGGCCTCAAACAGATGCCCTACACTGACCATCTCAAAAGACTCCAGCTTTACTCTGTAGCATATTGCCTACTCAGAGGACATTTCTGTCTAACATATAAAGCTATGTTAAACCCAGAGCTGTTGGACATGCTACACCTAAAGAAATCCCAATCCCTCTGAGCTACAAAATCCCAATCCCTCTGAGCTACACGCTCTAGGGCCCTAAACCTTGTCACCACAATAAACAGGACATGCTGGAGGGATAGATTCCTGTCCCAAAGACTCCCTATACACTGGAACAAGCCACCCATATATGTCAAGCAAAGTTTCTCATTAGCACTCTACAACAAAAAACTTGATGAGTGGATAGGAAATAGGAAATACAGCCCAGGGATCACTTCTGTGGGTCTGCTCGACAGGGGCACAGGAAATTAACTTTTTTGGGTGGCATAAGCCAGGGAACCTTCTTGGCTAGGCTTACTTAGGCCCTTGGGCCGATAACCTAGTACTTACCTATGAACCTATGAATACATTATATGAATATATTACCTCATTCACATCTGTAAGCAAATGTACTACCTTCTAAAGGTATCTCTGTTGACACACATAAGAATGCAAAGTTGTGAAACATACAATGACATTATTTTAAGCAGTAAGTCTTTTCTTTTCAAAACAATGCCATTGGGTAATACAGTGGTAGGATATGCTTAGTTTGTATGCTTAACCACTGTGGGTATCTCTAATTTTGTCATTCAGTCTGACCAAAAAGTATTGTTGACAATGGGTAAAATATGAGTTACCTCATCTCTTGCCATGCTGTACTACCACAGATCGCACTAGTTTTAAATACAAATCAAACATGAAGTGTCACAGCTGTACATGAGAATAACTTATATGTTTAGAAGCTGATTTAATACAGTTTGTCATGAGTACAGTTTTAGTCAAAATATATGAATTACACATCTGAGACAGGAAGGTGACATCAGATGGGTACCTAACCCTAATTCACATGTGTGTATATACACAAACACACACACACACTTGCCAAAAACTACACTAAAATACACCGCACTATCTGAAACCTGCCTAGGTGGGTGGCCATGCCCCTCACACCCCCAACAATATATGCCAACTCCGGGATTGTAGTACAGTGGGGAAAAGGGTACATTTCCCCATGACACTTGCCCTGAGAAAAATGGAAAAACCATGTGGTTCAGCATTTTCAGTTTTGTTATTTTCATCTTGGCAAAAGAACTTTTAGCTTTATCTTTATGGGCTTGTGATCATCTAAGGTAGACCCATATATATATATATATATATATATATATATATATATATATATATATATATATATATATATTTATGGATCCATGTCAGAAACATGAAAACACACTTCACCGACTACCGGATCACCGAGGCGAGATCGCAGACACAACACATCCCCGACAATGGTAAGTATATATATTACAGAATGGAATGTATTCCTGTGTCCGCAATACTGTTATAAAACAAAAATAAACATTTGTATAGCAGGGGAGCAAGCCCCCCTGCACCCCCAATGTGGGCGGCTGCACCCCCCACCCCCCTACGTAATTATACCAACTCTGAGATTGCACCACATTGCAGAAATGGGAATTGTCAAAGGAAAAAACTTCAAAGACCAATACACATAAGGTTCCGGTTAAGGCACTTTAATTCTTGCGGCAAGGAGACAAAAACATGCATGCAAAAATACAGAGTTTGTCTGGTCTGTAACAGGAAATGAAGCCATTCTTATACTGTTTTACAAGCCATTGCCTTCTAAAGCTGACGTAATCAAATACAAGCCTACAATATTGCTTTTCACAGCAGATGTTGTTCAATATTTTCTGCTGATATTACATTACATTTCTAGATTTGTGAGAAACTTTTCTTGAAAGATAACATGGCCTCGAAGACCACTAGCTAGTTACAATTATTTCTACAGTGCAGTGTTACATTTCAAGGTACTCTGCTTATTCAAGCACAAAACAAACACAGATTATAGTACATATTCTTCAAGCAGTCTTTGTTCTACTTATCTATTCTTCATGCAGCTGTGTATGTTCTCATAGCACAGACAGGGCTAATTGTCTAAGTTTAATAACATTATAGAAAACAGTATTGTTCTATTCATTATTTTCCTGACCTAGCAGAAAATCATCTGCTTCTCAGTAAATTTCCTAAGACATAAACAAGATTTTAGCTGTGCTGACAAAATACAAGGTCAGAAAGCATTCGCAGTTTATATGGATTTATGCAGTATGAAATGGAATAAATGTGTTAACCCTTTTGAGCTTTCTAAAAGCACTAATATACACATTAATACATATTTTTCTAACATTTCCCCCCTATTAATACTTTTATTCTACTTTCAAAAGCATAAACGGTTTATTTCTTCTCTTAACCTCTTCCATTCAGGATTTGCAGTTAAGAGAGTCATTCAGTTTAACTTATGAAAGCATTGCAGTCTTTAACAGTTCTTTAGACTCAGTACTTTGATATAAGGTTTCAGAAACCGACAGGTCTATAAAATCTTTGATCAATCTTTTCATGCAGGGGATGCCACAACAAACACATACTCCCAAAAGGCGCATACCTACACAAATGGCAATCAAGATGTTCATTAGGATGGTACCTCACCCCCCAAACCATTTCTAGAAAAAGTCCGTCAGTGGGTTTGGGCCTGGTTTGGTCATGGCCGACACTTGATGAATCACCTCAAGATGGTTGTCTATCTCGTGCTGGTTGTCAGGAATGTACGAACAGCACTCTTCTTGGATTAAAGTGCATGTACCACCTCTTGCCGCTAGGCTGAAGTCAAGAGCCATGCGGTTTTGAAGCACCACAGTTCTCATGGCATTCAGTTCATCAGTTATTAATTCAAGAGCAGAAAAAGTTGCATTGCTCATTACTTCGAGGAGTTTGGATAGTTTTCTCAGCTCCCAAATCGATTTCACCATTCCATATCCTGGTGATATGCCTGCCCACGTTATAACAGAATCACTTAAGTCCATATGTGTCAGTTTATCGCCCATGGAATGATGGTTTCTCCAGCCCGCCCCGATCTGTCCCACTTGATTTTCAGGTTTCCTGACAGGTTTCTTGTGACCTCTCTTGCATTTCGAATTTTACCTCGAGGTAAAACTGCAGTGTGTCGTATGGCCGGAACCAGGTAACCCAAAAAACAACTGCCGAACCATTTCTCAGGTAACCATTTGTATGCCTTTTTCCCCACACACAAAATAACAATCCTCTACCTTAGGAGTAACCTTGCTATTAATATATACTTGCCCTGCATGAAACATTTTTCTATCAATTATAGACAGTTGCTTAAAAAGAACATTATGTTGTACTTCATTAATTGTTTTATGCATCAATTCAAGAAATGAATCATAGTTTGTATTACAATAAGAACCTGCATTATTTGCTTTAGTGTAACATTTGTAAGGAACTGTCACATTGCAATTGCTCCAACCCACCTGAACAGTATAATTTTTGTAAAAACACACATTTCCCTTCTGTGGAACAGACAAGAGCAATGCTATTTTATCTTGTGATTTAACAGTTGTGGTGTCATAAATCAAATTTTCCCAGGTCTCATTGACCCCTAGGGGAACTGCAGTCATTAGCATTCCCCGTATGCTGTTGGTAAGGCTGTACAAATCCAGCAATTCGAAACATTAAAAGTCTCAGCATACACATATTTAATTGCTTGGTAAGTGTTAAAGTTCAGGTGCTAGTCTATAAGTAACGCATCACGTTTATTCATCAATGTCACCACTATAGTTAACAGGATGATCATGCAATACTTCTGTGGTTGTTCTGCATTCCTGTTTGCTCTGGATTTTGTCATTTTTATTCTTGTTGTGTAACAGTAACAAGATTTTTATCTAGCTCAAAGTTTTTAACCAGTTTACAGTGTATCAGGTGAATCCAGGATGCACGGTCCACGATCTTGACTGCAGTGGGCATTGACAGTAGCACTTGGAATGGCCCTTCCCACTTCGGCGTCATCCAGTTTTTCTTTTTGATGACTTTCACCCAGATCCACGTGCCTGGGACTACTGCTGCTTCTGATGGTCTGGTTTGTTCTTTATCTGAAACAGAATTAAGCTGCAAAAGGTGTTTAGAATTCAACAATTTCCTCATATACTCAGCAAGTGTACAGTCGGCTTCCTGGTCTGCGGGCATGAGAGGTTTCCACTGAGGTATATAATACGCTCGTCCAAATAACTTCTCAAAAGGAGTCAATCCCTTTGCATTTGGAACAGTTCTCATGCTCAACAGTGCAAGAGGCAGACAGTACACCCAATTTCTATGTGTCTCTTTGATAAGTTTCCTTAACTTGTTCTTCAATGTCCCATTGTGCCTCTCTACTAATCCTGCAGATTAAGGGTGATACGCACAATGATTTTTTAAAGAAATCCCAAAATACTTGCTCAATTGTTGTATGGTTTGGTTTACAAAATGTGTGCCATTGTCACTGTAGATCTTTTCTGGTATGCCAAATCTAGGAATAATTTCTTTAACAAGGGTTTTCGCAACAGTAGCTGCATCTGGATTTTTGGTTGGAAAAGCTTCCACCCATTTGGAAAACATATCTACAATGACAACACAATACTTCTTATTTTCGCATTTGTTCAGTTCTATGAAATCCATACAGAGAGTATGGAATGGATATGGTGGTGTAGGGAAACTCCCTTGCTTGGGCTTCAACGCCCCTTGTGCATGATGTTTATTACAAATGTGACATGACAAACAAAATTTTTTTAGTGTAGTTTATAAATCCATATGTTGTGAACACTCGGTTCACTAACTGTACCATCCCCCCTGTTGAGACATGGCATTGCCCATGGCTCAACAAAGCTGCATATCTAAACAAGTTAGATGGTAATATCGGTTTTCCCTCTATCGAGATGTACAGCCCTTCCTTGAGAATTGCTCCTCGTTTTATCCATCTTTGTTTCTCAACTTGCGTAGTAAGTGTCTGCATTGTTTTTAACATTTCTAATTCTAAAATCTCAGAGGGTTGTAATTCCTCATTCAAAAGAAATACTTCTGAAGCTGAAGCTGCCTGCTTTGCAGCTGTATCAGCCCTTGCATTACCTTTTCAAATTATATCCTGTTGCTTGGTATGAGCTATGCATTTACAAATAACTACTTTCTGATGTAACTGAATAGATTCTAAAAGATCTAAAATAAACTGTGCATGATTGATTGGTTTGCCAGTAGATGTTATCATTCCTCGATTTTTCCACTGTTGCGCAAAAACATGTACAGTAGAGAAAGCGTACTGGCTGTCAGTAAAAACGTTCACACATTTACCCTTTATTAAGGTACATGCCCATGTTAAGGCAATCAGCTCTGCCGCTTGTGCAGATAAGTTGTGTGGTAAAGATTTTGCTTCTACAATCTCAGTATCAGAAACTACTGCATATCCTACTAGGTTCTGTCCGGTGGGACCCCTTTTGCATGAGCCGTCCATGTAGTATGTCACCTTGGCATCATCCAAGGGAACATCCGTAAGATCTTTTCTAGGCAGTGTCTTTTGCTCAATCTCCTGCAGGCAGCTGTGCAGTGTGCCACCTGCAGGAGTTGGAAGCAAGGTAGACGGATTCAAAGTCATGCATCATTCAATTGTCATATGAGGTTGGCTCAACAATATAGTCATACAGGAAAGATGCCTAGCAGGAGAAAGATATGCTACTTTTTCTTGCAGTAAAATAATCGCGACTGCATGAGGCACTCTCAATGTGAGAGGGTGGAACAACACTACTGAGGCCGAAGCCTGCACCGCCATTGCAGCTGCGACTACTGCTTGTACACAGTGGGGTAAAGATCGCGTCACTGGGTCCAGTTGCGATGAATAGTAAGCAATGGGGCATTGCTTGCCCCCATGCTGTTGTGTTAGCACTGATGTCATATAACCTTGCTTACAATCTACAGTTTGGACAAAACGTTTATGATAGTTTGGTAATCCTAAAACTAATGAGGATGCTATCAACTGTTTCAATTTACAAAAAGCAGATTCTGCTTCTGGTGTCTATTGCAGTGAATCTTGTGCTGCCATAGCTTCTTGTATATCAAGTTAGTCAGAGGTGCAGATTCCAAAGTGTAGTTTAGAATCCAGCTGCAACAAAAATTGGTTGTACCCAGGAAGGACATCATTTCCTTCTTGGTGGTAGGTTTCGGTGCTTGTAAAATCGCTATTTTTTTCTGTCCTCATCTAATATTCTGCCCTCTTTGGATATTACATATCCTAGGTATCTAACTTTCTTTCTCCAAAGCTGCAATTTGTTTTTATTTACTTTACGTCCCTGAGTGGCTAAAAATTGTAACAATGCTACGGTATCCTCTTTACAATCTTGTTGGGTGGGGGCTGCCAGCAGGATGTCATCAACATAAAGTAAAATCTGACTGCCTCTTGGTGGGGTAAATCCCGCCAAGTTACTTGCCATCTCTTGTGAGAATATTGTTGGACTTTCACAATATCCCTGTGGTAGTCGCGTGTATGTATACCTTTTCCCCTGAAATGTGAATGCAAACCAATGTTGGCTGTCAGGGTGTATCGGTATTGAAAAGAACGCATTGCTGATATCTACCACAGAAAAATATTTCTGTTGAGGTTTTAAATCATTCAACAGGGTGTGTGGATCTGGCACCGTAGGTGCCCTTGGTATTACTGCGTCATTTACAGCTTGTAAATCTTGGACCATACGCCATTCTCCAATTGCTTTCCTAACAGGAAATAAGGGTGTGTTACATGGTGAATCAGGTGATTCCACCAGTACTCCTTCCTTAAGTAAAGTTGCTATGATAGGTTTGATTCCTACCTCTGCATCTTTTCTCAAGGGATACTGTCTGTTTTGTGGTCTAAATGCTGACTTTGGCATAATAGTGACTGGTTTTGCTGTACAAATAAGTCCTACATTTGATTTGCCTGTTGACCAGAGAGTTTCTGGTATGCTTTGTAAGGCATCTTCTTCCTCTTCTGATAAGAGTGCTAATCAGCTGTCCTCGCTAGACTGCAAGTGTACAGCTGGGTGTGTCTGTGTTATCCAATTTAACTTCTGCTTTTGTACTCCCTGTTCTGACAGCTCTAACTCTGTCTGTTTTTCCCATCTTGTGACTTTTTCTCCTACATCTGCCCATTTTACATTTTTGTCCTTAGTTAAGCTTACATGTGGTAATCGATTAGATTTATAAAGTGCAAAGAACTCCTGGGGTAATGAACAGCTAACTACACTGTTCCCTTTTGTGTCCCAGTACAGATTACGTAATACTAACCTGTTTGCACGGTTTCTAAACAACTTTTGCTCATATTCTTTATCAGGTCCTGGTGTGCTACAATAATACAGAGTACAGTGCAACAAATGTTGTTTATCAATGTCAAGGGAGGGAAACTTGCTGATGGCTACGTTCATCAGCTCTTTGGTTACTGCCCCTGGACCAGTCGTAACCAAATCCTGGCTATACCAATAAAATATTTCACACTCTGATCGCACTGCAAAAGTATCAATTTGTCGCTGTGCTTCCATACCCTGCATAGTTGGAACTACTGCTATGCCAAATAGCTGCATAAGGTCCCTGCCCAAGAGGTTTACAGGGCATTTTGCAGAAATGACAATTTTGCTTTTCTGGGTTAATCCTGAAGCAGGATCAGTTATTGCAATGTTATGGGAGAGGGGCTTCCGATACAGCTGTCCATTAGCTGCTTTCACTAGTATGTAATCAGGTGACTCTGAGTTCTCTGGCAGTTTGGAGGGATGTACCAGGGTCCGTGATGCCCCTGAATCACACAAAAATGTGACTTTCCTCCCTTCTACCAGGAGTGTAACTTCTGGTTTTGTGTCTGCTAAATAGAGCTCCAAGCTCAATAAAGCTAAGTCTAAAATTTCATTTTCATCACTATCCGTGACTTCATGTACTTCCTCTATTTCTTCTGTCACATCCTCTACTCTCTCTATCACATTTGCATTTATCTTTTCTCAGCTATTGTCTTCTAGTGATTCCTGGCTATCATATAGTCAGTCCTCACCCTCCTTATCTTCCGTGGTTGCCTTTTTGTTTTTCTTGCAATCCATTGCCAAGTGTCCCTTTTTACCGCATTTAAAGCACTCCCCCCTTTTCTTTTGCCCTTCAAAGTCCTCTGATCATTGATCAGATTGTTTGTTTCCCTGGGCATTTTTCTTGCCCTTTTTCCCGGACTGTACTACATATACTTCTGCTCCATCTTCTACAGAAAATACTTGGGCTTTCTTTTTCTTTTTGCTATTAAAATGCCTCTCTGCATGTCTAGCATATTCAAGTAGTGACTGTAGTCTACTTGTATGATGATCTACCATGTGC
>NC_056744.1:547610330-547612830 GCF_019279795.1 Protopterus annectens
CTTTATTTGTTAGGAAGGTTGTTGGTTAGTAAAGACTGGGAAGACATACAGTAGGGTAGGTAGGATGTAGGCTTTAGCTATGGCTTCTTTTCTTCAGTCTGTTAGGTAAGGGGTTGTTCAATATAAGAGGCTGAGCTTTTAGGGACCTGTTCAATCAGAGTGTTATATAATGAAATTATTTTGACAAGACTTCTGATTTTGGAGAATGTTTTAAAGAGAAAAGTAGTAATATTTTTTTTTGGGGGGGGGTGTAGATAGTCATGTAGCTGGATTAAATTAAACTCTTTTTTTCCCTTAGGGGGAGCATGGTTGTTTAGTTTATTGGTAAAGGTTTTGTTAAATGTGAGGGTAGCTTCATCTAGAGCAAGATTTTTTTAACATATCCAGATTGTATTGCTTCAGTGCAGAGATGAAATTGTCTACATTAAAATTGGATAGGTTATACATATTCTTGTATACATGCTAACATTTTTCACCATAGATCTCATTACTAGCTTTTTAATTGTATGGCTTTTTACTTTGTTTTACTATTATTTTACTAACATTGGAACTCTTTCACTTATATTTGTTATTTTAGGATTAATTTAATGCCAAGCTGAATTGCTCATGTTGTGATGCATCTGAGCAAAATTTTGAACTACTGCATTGTTACATGTTAGCATACAGAAATCTGAGGAAACCCTTCACTTTGTTGATAGAAACAAGGGAAAGAACTTTAAAAATAATAATTTTATGGTGAGCACAAGCTGGGACATGTGATTTTACTTAACATAACTACCTATATATATATTTGCCACACATTCACCATTTTTGTATGTAAATAAAATAGATTTATGTAGATATATGTATGCACATATGTAGATATACATACATGGCTCCTCTGCATATTTACTGAACATAGATTTGTTTGGCAAAAGCAGGAGCGTGATTTAATGTTGACAATGCACATGGCTGAACTCTGGATTTGTCACTGGTCAAGTGTTAAAGTTAGGGTTAGCACCCATTTACCAACTGTCTCTGTTGTTAAAGTTAGGGTTAGCACCCATTTACCGACTGTCTCTGTTCATCTGAGACATAGATGCCAGACCAGGAGTGAATTTCAGTCACCCAGCCATTGGTCCAAGTTGTGCTTAAATATTGATAAGGAAGAACTCTGTTTCAAATGGATGGGGAGCCTGTTCCAGGGGATGGGAATTCTCTTGGAAACATATCTGTCTTTCCAATACATCCTATTTATGTCACAAAAATTAGTTCTTTTAATCCAGTATTTCTGATGCCATTTGCTTTGAGGTTGTGCAAAAGGTTCATCAAAACAGGGCCCAGGAAACCCTTGTATGCTAAGCAAAGATTACTTCTCAGAAGTCTGTATGATACTGAGAGGTGATCAGCATAATACATTGTGTTTACTCTCTGTATTCTTTTTATATGGAACCTTTGTGGATGTTCCAGTTGCTGCATGTATAGAGTCAGGTACATACCGAAGGGGGCATTATAGTCTAAAATGGGTCTGATGTGGGCTAAGTACAGTGTTATGCTGATATCTCTCAACCTAGATGCCATGCCCTCGCTTATAAATTGAGCAACATAAAAAGATTTTCTTACTACCTTGGACACTTTGTTGAAGGCTAGGTTACTCTTTACATGAGTTTCCAGATCCCTGATTTATGAATTAACTTTTAGGGGGTGTTTTAATGATGAAGTAGTTACCTGGGATGGCCAGCTTTCCAAAAGGTATCATAATGCATTTTGTGGTAAGCCATGGCTTTGGCACCAAATGTTTGTCTATGTTAGACCTTCCTGAAGGGTATTTTCATCTTGGAGGGATTCAGTGACTGCTATCAGTTTGTAATCATCTACAAACTTGGTTAGCCAGAGGGCTTTGACATTGGCTTTGACATCTGAGAAGTAGATGCCTAAGAGGAGTGGGCTTAGCACAGAGCCTTGGGGTATTCCACTGATGAATGACCTCTTTGCAGAGGTGGCTTCACTGATTCTAACCTCTTGGGTCATATCAGTGTATCTGCTAGTTATCCAGCATGTTATAAATGGGTTTAGACTTAGTTTCATAAGTTTTTTTAACAATGTCCAAGTGGGCAATTGTATCAGATGCTTAAGCCAGATCTAGGTAGGCAGTATGCACAGTTTTCACCTCATCCATTGCCTTAGTGACCTTTTCAAAGAAGTCCACCAGATTCATTAAATATAACATTCCTTTGACAAAGCCAAACTAGGGTGAATTAATTGTCTGGAGGACTCTTAGGTCCTTGTTGATAATTTCCATGATAATTCTTTCCATGTCTTTGCAAATAAGGCAAGTCCGGCTAATGGGTACATAGGGTCCAAGATCTGTTGAAGGTCCTTCCTTATGAGGGGGGGTGACCGTCTCAGTTCTACATTCATGTAGCACAAAGCCGGTTTTAAGACTATAGTTAAATGACCCCCCATGAGTCTGGATAAGTAATATTTTAAACTGTTCAGTAGGCATCCTGGGACATTATTG
>NC_056744.1:547617830-547650330 GCF_019279795.1 Protopterus annectens
ATGTAGCTATTCATTCATTACATTGCAGTATGACATTTGAGGTATGTATAATCAAGGAAGTGTTTAACTGCGGGACACATTTGTGTGTATGTGTGTGAGTTTGTGTATTTGTGCCTCAGCATATAGCCGCATATGAGAGAGACAGAGTTAGGGTGTGACGGAGACAGAGTGAGCGTGTGCATGTGTGCGTTTGTGTGTGTGTGTGTGTGTGTGTGTGTGTGTATGTGTGTGTGTGTGTGTGTGTGTGTGTGTGTGTATGTGTGTGTGCACGCAAGCACATGCCGAGACATTATTAAATACTTACAGAACTTATATTTTGGATGTAAAATACTTTCCTCCAACAACAGTTTCATATGATACAGCAATTTGAAACTTCATGTAGAAAAACTATTTTACATCAAGACTGTAAAAAATGCATGCACTAATAAAAAAACAAATATGAATAAATATAACAGATAGCCAATTATTTAAGAGCAGTAATGTCATCCTGGGCTGGTGTGACCTTCGTTATGAGCCTGTCGGTCATAATTGCCTGCATGGTTTCTTACCTACTGTGAAATGTTACTGCTACATCAGGTAATTTTGCTTCATGCCAATGGCTAATTGCACTTTCCTGATTCCAACTATCATCCCTGTTAACTTACTATCTCAATGCATTCCACTGGACATTTGCCTCACAGCAGAAGTTTATATGACATACTTAGTTTGAGTTGCACAACTGGAACTACTGAAATCCTCATCACTTTTCATTGACTTTGATGATTTCTACTAGCCATTACAGCTATTTGTCTCTGTATAAGACTAATTTATACTGCCATGACCTTTTGGAATCATTTTTTTGATAACCACAGGGATCAGTCCAATTTTTAAGCATCAGGAAATATCACATTCATAAATCATAATTACTAACAGTTATAAACATGTGAATCACACAAGTTTTGGTCTTCTGTTAAAAATGATACATTCAAACACAGAAAGCCACATGATTATTAACAATCTGGACAACTCTTAGTATGAGCAAATATTGTATGAAAGCATGTGTATAACAGAAAGTAAAATACTTGTATGTGCATATTCCTTTGTATGGCTTGGCATTTGAACGAACTGAAGGTATTTTTACACACTCGCTCCATCAAGAAATGTATTAATATATATATATATATATAGCAAAGAGACAAGGTGCAAGCAGCATTTATAGGGGAGACTGACCTATATAAAGTGGGACACCAGAAAGTGGTAAAACAGATCCACAAGAGTGGTTATTGGACAGGACTGGAAGGGGAAAGAAAAAGGGGAGCAATCATATTACTCAGTAAAGGAATGTAATTAAAGCTAGAAAGTAAACAGAGAAATAAAATGGGAATGTATATAGACGATATAGCAAAGCATGTATATTTCAACAGTATAAATATTTCTCCTGCCAAAAACACCTATAGCAGATATAAAAAGGGTAATCGGAGAGATAATAACATTTCATAAGGGCATGTTACTAGTTGCTGGGGACTGGAATATACTAACCCAAAAGCAAGATGATTTGGCAGTACCAAAAGCAAGGATAACATAAAACATCAGTTTACTAGAAAGATATCCAAGAGAAAACAAGGAAGGCAAAACACGGCAACGATGTAAGATTTTATTAAACACAAATAAAAAGTAAGTGATTTCATCTCCTGGATGAGACTCTTCTTCAGACTTCAACAACACCATTCACAAAAAATTTGCTTAAATAAGACACATCAGCATAGATCATCCTGTTTTGGCTGATAGTATCACTAAACTCATTAAAACTTGCTATTAGATATGGAGATGCAACCAAGGTCTGATCTAAACGTCAGCTACTCTCAGATAAAAATTCCTTTTTAAAAATATATGCTCAGACATAAAAAAAAACATTGAATAAACAATATAAAAGTAAAAATATGTATTTGAAAGCTAAAAATATATTCAGAAAGTAAAATGAAAGAATTATTAGACCGGCCGATAAAGGGGAAGCTGTCGTGATTATGGATCATGATGTATGTGAGAATAAAGATGTTAGAAAAGTGATGGTGAAACATACATTCCTGTGACAAATAAGTATTTAGACTATATTATTAGAAATGTTCATGCAGATCTTTATGACAATTTGATGTATAAAATGATAGATAATAATTTGTATAAGTATTTTCTAGTTGAAAATCCAATAGTCCCCGATATTAGGGACTTACCCAAAGTACATAAAGACTTATTAAACTCTCCTTTAAGACCCATAGTTTCCAGTAGGAATTGGCTCACTTAGCCAATATCAATATTCATAGAAAAACAGCTGAGACCGATAGTGAATGCCACTAATATGATTCTGAAAGAAACAGAACATTTTCTCTCATCCTTATCCAAATTTGTTTTTTCAGAAAAATATGTTTTTGATTTTATATTTGTAATGCTGGATGATACCTATGAGGTTGGTGGGGAATATGTTAGGCAGTTTTTATACAACACAAGTAACATTTCTCATGGCAAGATTTTATTATGTTGTATGCTGGTCTTAATGAATAATGTGTTTTTATATAACAACAAATATGTTTTACAAAAGAAAGGTGTAGCCATGGGCACACCATGTGTAAACCCTTGCTCCAACATAGTTATGGCGTTTTGGGAAGCTATGCATATTATGACCAATAGGGACTATTTAGGACATGTGTTATATTATAAAAAATTTGTTGATGATGCATTTCTGCTATGGGGAGGAACAAAGTAAGAGTTAAAAAGCTTTCTTATGTATATAAATACCACCACAGATTTTTTTATGATTTACTGGCAAATAGTCTAAGAATAGTATTAATTTCTTGGATGTTCTTATCACAAAGAATGGGGATGATATTTCTACATCTATTTATAAGAAGGAATGAAAGAGAAATAATTTATTCTATAGACAAAGTAAGCACCCCCTCATATTTATAAAAATATAGTGAAAGGACAAATTGTTAGAATATCAAGACTGACTAGTGCAATGAAAGATTGTGAAGCAACTTTGAAAAGTCTAGAAAAAGACTTTTTATGTAGGGGTATAAAGCTAATGAATGTACCCTCTCACTTCATAATGGGAATATAGATCATGGAGGTAAGGGTAAACCTTTTTTTCAGAGACTGCAGAATGAAGACTCATAGTTGTAGAGATGGTAGGGTAGATCACTGAAGTAAATGTGGAGTGGTTCTTCCTTTTACATCTAATAATACAGAAGTATGTAATGTGATACATATAAACTGGAAGATACTCATAGCAGATGAGAATGTGAAAGAACTGGTGGGAGAGGCACCTAGTTTTGCTTATAAGAATAACAAATCTCTGAAACGACTGCTATGCTATGAGAAACATAAGAAGCAAAACAGTATGCCCCAGAGGATTGGCATCTTTGGGTGCCTAAGATGTAATTTCTGCTCCTACATGGCCAATACTAATAAATTTATTCACCTGACAACAGAAAGAGTTTATGAATTCTGACAATATGCTGACTGCAGGACTAGAGACATGGTATATTTAACATCTTGTGTTAAATGTCCTGCTTTCTATGCAGGGAAAACAAATTGAATCTTAAGAGAGCGTGTGAGGGAACATCTTTATGCGATTAACAAAGAGGATGAGAGTAATGCACTGGCCAGATATATTTGTAGAAAGGTGCTGGCACACAAGTTTGTATTTATGGCATTGGAATTAATTTTTAGGTGTCCTTGATTAGGTAACATTAAAATATTACAGAGAGAGATTAGAAACAAAATGGATTACTAAGCTTCAAGCCAATAAGTAATTCGGCTTGAATGATAAATTATCTATAAAGCCATTTTTAATAGCAAATCATTGAACAAGTAGGATTCTGCTGCAATTGGCCCCTATTTAATATATTTTCTTAGCTTCTGAATATATTTTTATCTTTCAAATACATTTTTTACTTATATATTGTTTGTGCAATGTTTTTTATGTCTGTCTATATATTTTAAGTAGGAATTTTTATCTGAGAGAGTAGCTGATGTTTAGATCAGACCTTGGCTGCATTTGCATATTTAATAGCAAGTTTTAATGAGTTTAGTGAGACTATTGGCCAAAACAGGATGATCTATGCTGATGTGTCTTATTTAAGTAATTGTTTTTGTGAATGGTGTTGTTGAAGTCTGAAGAAGAGTCTCATGTAGGACATGAAAGCGCTTACTTTTTATTTGTGATTAATAAAATCCTACATCGGAGCCATGTTTGTGCCTTCCTTGTTTTCTCTTGGACATTTATTTCTGCACTCTAGAGGCACTTTATTCTCCAGAACATTTATTTTTATCATTGCTAGAAAAATATATTCATGCATTCAAACTGCAGAATTTACTAAATAGTCAAGACAATTATATGCACTACTCAGCGAAGTATAAGAGATGGGATAAACAGGATAAAGGATATATATCACACAGGAGCATAAAATATTAATGATTACAGTAGTGATGCACTCCATTACAGTATCAGATCATACAGAAGGAAATAAGAAAGGAAGAAGATATATAGAAAAGCATCGCATTTCATCACTTACTTCTTAAAAAACGTCAAAGAAGGGCTAAACCAGATTCTAAAGGAGGCAACGGAGAAAGATGACGTAACAGGTGACAAGCTTGCAAAGGGCTGGAGATAAAGTAAAGCAAAGATTAGGAACAGTATACACTAAACATATACAGAGCATGACATACAGGACGACAGGAAGAGCTAGAGGAAGTTAAGATGTTACAGAATGTATCAATAGCAGGTAACAGGGAAGGGAGGGAGAAACAATTAATGGAGGCAAAAAAAAAAGCTATGAAAAAAGGATATTCAAAATGTAAATGCACTTTGAGCATGATGTTAAGGCAGTTCTTCTTTTATAGTGGTTAACATAATGGGATTATTGGAAAGATACTTTGCAGAATTACAGATTCAAGACAAGAGGTTAGAGTATAAAGGAGAAGAGATAAAGAAATACCTGAGGGAACTCAACCTACTCAAATTAAATGAGGTTGACCAAGGAGTATTAGTGAAACAGATTATGAGGGATGATATAAGGGAAGTAATTACGAAGGAAAGGGCTTGCAAAACCACAAGTAATGATGCATTGCTCAATAAAGTGTGAAAAAAGTGAAGATGAAATAGTAAATATATGGAAGCCATTGTTTAGCAGCATATCAGAAGGGAAGGAAATCCCAGGCTCCTGGAGAATGGCAGTCATTGTGGTCTTTCCAAAAGAAGAGAAAAACTCATTTGACACTGGGGTATATTTCCCAACCTCAATATTAAACCACGATTACAAGGTGTTTATGACTATCTGTGCCAGGTGTTTAGCTAAACTTATGAAAAGAATAACAGATCAGGATCAATGTGGCTTTCTAGAGGGTTGCAGATATTCGACAATATTAATGGAACATTAATGGTTCAAAGTGATGAAGAAAAGAGAAAAAATAATCTGGTGTTGACTGGATTGGATGCAGAAAAGGCTTTTGACAAGGTCAGCTGGGGATTACTGAGGAGAACGCTGAGTGAGCTTGGTTTCCCAAAAAGATGGGTAGAGGTGATATCTAACTGTCTGCTTTTCTGTCTATATATATCTATCAGTCTATATGGCTGTACCTTTTAATTATTGGTAATGTTGCTTTTCTGCTTGTTTTAATTACTATAGTGTTATGGTAGTTAAAGCTACTGCTCTACAGTACCACAGTAGAGAGTACAAGGTTACCTTTGTCGTACACCTTTATCACTTGACTGACTGCTATACTGTTATCACACTTGAAACTATACATTTACATTGTCTGTGCTATTCAGGAATGGCCTTTACCTCTCTAACCAAAGCTTTCACATTCTGGCTAGAGACTTTGCTATCCCCATAGTGACTTTTTTTAGGCACATCCCACCGGATGGGACAATCCAACCTAGCAAATTCTAATTTAGAACACATTAATGTGGCGCTACTCTGTGCCAGGGATCTTAATAAAAAAGATTCCTAAACTTGACGCTCTCCTGTGGTTACAGAAACATGGTTTCAGATAAATGAAAGCACCCACTCTATTCCTGGGTATAATGCCTATCATGTCTTCAGACCCACTGGCAATTGTGGGGGGTATCAGTATTTGTCAAGGATATCACCAACACATGACAGATTCCTTGGGACACCACATGTGAACTCCTAGAAGTTGAAATTACCCTAAAAAGACTAATTATCACAGAACAACTTCTATATCCCCTTCTGAGCATGATAGGGATTTTAACACATTACCTGAAATTTCCATTAAACTTCAGAACTTTCTGCTGGGGGACTTCAACTCTCCATCAACAAACTGGCTGCCCTACAGTGCCAATGGTCAGCATGGCCAAGGCTTTCCTGATGTTATAGGTGCTAACTCTCTTTTCACAAATTGTCAACCATCCTACTTGGGATACTAATATCCTGGATCTGGTAATCACAAATATGGCCACTTCTTGCACAGCTCTGTATGAATCATCATTTCTTGTTAAATCAGACCATAATTTAGTGACCTTTTCTATTAAGAAATGGTGGTACTTTCCCTGTAAATAGCTTTGTGTTTAGGGACTTCTGAAAAACAAACCTTCTTCAGTTACTTGATGACTTAAATAAATTCTGCTAGGCACCCAAGTTGATAGCAACCTGACTTTTGACCACGATGTTGCTTCCGTTGTACGGAAAGCTTTCTACATGGCCCACCTCATAAGTAAGGGTATCTCATCCAGGAACAAGGAGGTCATAACATCCCTGTATTCTTTCCTTATAAGGCCAATTATTGAGTACAGTGCCCCCTTCAGCATGTACCTTGCAAAGCACATGCAGCAGCTGGAGAGACCGCAGAGGTTCCTCACCAGGAGAATCCAGGGCCTCAAACATTTACCCTATACAGATAGGCTAAAAGCCCTGTCCCTTGACTCAGTTTCATACAGAATCTTCAGAGGTGACCTGTGTCTAGCATACAAAGCAATCTCAGACCCTGCCTTGATGGGACTGCAGCATATCCGCAAGTCAAGCTTCACTCAAATAACCTGCATGCTCGACCACAACCTGGTCTGTGACATCAATAGGACTTAGTGGGGCAGATTTGTGGTCCAGAGACTCCCCAATCTGTGGCAAAAGACTCCCTCTCCATGTCAAGCAGAGTACCTCATTAACCCTTTTTAAGTGCAACCTGGACAACTGGATGGAAAACAGAAAATACACTCCTGGGATTCTACCTTTGTCCCTGCTGGACAGGGGCTTTGGGTGATGACTTGTCTAAACATGGGCTAAACTGTTGGCTAAGCTTATAAGGGCCTCAGGGCCAATAGCCTTGTAACTTCCTATGATCCTATGATCCTATGTAATCCTTCACCTCTGAAGGATCCTACTGCTAAACTGCTACCTATGCCTCTGACATTCACTTCCACTTAAATAGTTGTATTGATAAGACAATCCCTATCCATAACACATACAATGAGAAGATTGAAAACCAACCCCAATGAATACCAGTATAACTGAATTATATAACAAGAGAACAAAACTGCTTAATGCTTGCAAGAGGTCTCATTTTACCTACCTTAAGAGCACACTTAAGCAAGGGAACTGTTAGGAAGGTCAAACCTGAGTATAAACGTAAAATAGCTACTAAAACTGAAAATAACTGAAAATGTTTCTTTAACTTGGTGAGGAAGTTAAGAACTAACACCCAGCAGTGTGCAGTGTTAATACACAAAAAATATTATACTTCCTGACTTAAAGGAAATAGCTAATAATCTAGCTAACAAATTTAGTTCAAACCTTTACAGTTATATTTATCTAACAGGTTCCACAATTTCAGCCACCGCATTTAATTACAAAGAAACAAGTTCTCTTAGCCCTCACAAAACCTATGAATACTTCATCCATGAGTCCTGACAAAATACAAGGTTCCCTGATTATCAGTGCCAAATATGACCTTTCTGAACCCCTAGTTAAATTCTTTAAGCTAAGCCTCTCCACTAGTTACACTCCTGAATCCTGGAAAACAGCCATTGTAATGCCGTTACACAAGGGTGGCCTGACTATGGACCCTGGTAACTGTAAACCCATTAGTCTCACTAGCCTCATATGTAAAACTATTAGCTTTATCTCAGATTTCATTTATTTGGACATTGAAATCTCTCATCCCTGAATCCTCATCAATTTGGGTTTATTAGGGGACAGTCCTGTCAATGTAACCTCATTAATTTCTTTTAAAACATAACTGAAGCAATGGATAATGGTTATGCAGTGCATATAGAATATCTAGACCTGGTCAAGGCCTTTGACACTGTTCCCCATGCAAGTATTATTGATAGACTTGTAAATCTGAATATAAATCCTTATATTGTGTGATGGATAGCTAACTGGTTGTCTGACAGCCCCCATATGGTCAGAGTAGAAGGTGCCACTTCTGAAAGCAAAATAGTTACCAGTGGTGTACCACAAGGATCAGTTTTAGGCCCTCTGCTATTTGTCATATATTTCTCTGATTTTCAGACCAGCACTTCTGACCCATGGTAAACTATATTTGCAAATGACTGTAAATTGGGTGCTGTTATTCAATCTTCAACTGACTCACAATTGCTCCAACAATGTTTAGACTATGTTAACAACTGGTGCAAGGACAATGGTCCCACATTAAATGTATAAAATATGTCAGAGAGTTCATTCTGGTAAAGAAAGCAGCTTTACTATACAAGAGATGCACCCTTCCAAACAGCCACTGTGGGAAGAAATCTGGGTACTCTTGTTGATGATTCCTTATCATTTGACCATCATGTCTCCAAAATAGTTCAAGACATCTTCACTATATCCAAGGAAGTCTTATTTACCCTTTACTCATATCTTATCTGATCCACTATTGAGTATAATGCATATTTTGGCATATGTTTGTCTGAACATATCAAACAACTTGAGAGACCTCAGAGATTCATAACTAAAAAGATCAGTGTCCTCAAAAATATTAGTGATCTGGAGAGACTGGCAGCCCTTTCTCTGTACTCAGTCTCTTAGAGACTCCTCCATGGAGATCTATATCTAGTTTTTCATGCCCTGAAATATCTGATATTTTAATCTCTTATTCCTTTGCAGAACTAATAGCAAATCAAATACTCAGTTAAAGGAACTAAACTTTCATCAGCAGATAAATAAGACATATTGGCATGATATATTCATATCACAATGTACTCTTCAAATCCCACTGCATGTCAAGCAGAGTAGCACCCTTGCCACCTTCAAGGTAAACCAAGATAATTGGATGGGAAACTTCAAATTCTCTCCTAGTCTAATTTGTCTGGCTCTTCTTAAGGCTAGAGGGAAGTTTTGAATAGGATGTTTGGATAGGCTTGAAAAGGTCTACAGACTGATTGCCTAGTACTTACCTATGAACCTACATCAGATTTATGAGGGGTATGTGGCTAGAATAAATAGTGGGAGAAGTTATCAAATTGAATACCAGTAAGGAGGGGCACAAGGCAGGGTTGTACTCAATCATCACTGCTATTTGTGGCATATATATAGAAACACTAGCAAGGGAGTACACTAAGCAGATATACAGGGGTAGACATTGGGTTAGGTATCTGTAATGCAAGCTGGCATTGCTAATATGGCAGTATAGGTCTAGTTTTTTTCAGTGGGTATTTGCTTTATTATTGGTTCTGTTTAGATGAATGAGTTCAAAGACATTTATGAAGTTTTCAGCATTGGCTTTAAGACCATGATTAGCACGGGTCTATATTATATGCGCGAAGGTTTAAAACTTCGACTCTCATATGATCGACACCATATGAGTGAAGTTTTAAAACTTCAAACAAATAAAAGATTAAAAAAAAAAAACTTACCTGAATGCTCTGCGAAGAAGGTGTGCCCCCTGCACCCTCCACACCCCACCCCCTACTTAAATATACCAACTCCGAGATCGCACTACATTGAAGTAAAGGGAAATATTCCCTATGGCGATCTCCATTGAAACTTGTGAGCTTTCAAAAGTTCGCTCATATGGTGTCGACCATATGAGGCTCAAACTTTTGAATGTTCGAGATTACTAATGGAAGCCAATTAGCACATATAAACTTTGTTTGGTCAAGCTCTTGTTGCAGAATTAGAGTATCAGAATGGCATTCAATAGCTGTGCCCAGCTTGAAATCATTAGCAAACTTGGCTCACCAATAGTCCTTTGATATCATCTTTCATGTCAGAGAATTATATGGCAAAGAGTAGGATACCAGGGCAGAGCATTTTGCAACACTTCTGGTGGTAGTTTTCCATCTAAAGCAAATAAGTCTGACTTTTATCAGTATGGATTCTATCATATAGCCAGTAAGCTATCCCGTGAACTACATACAGTTTAATGTTGAGCTGGCAGAGTTCATCAATAATCCCATCATGGCAGATTATGTTGAAGACTTCGGTAAGGTCCACATAGACAATGTGGAATGTATGTTCTTTATTCACAGTCTCAGTAGCCCTTTGAAAGGTCTCAGCTAGGGTCAGTAGACAGGATATTTCATTTTCATAGCTAGACTGATATATATTTGGGGATATAAGGTTACCTACATTGTAACCTATGTTTATTAGTTCAGCTACAATACGTTACATAGCATTCCAAATAATATTAGTGAGGTTAATTTTTTTGTAATTGCTGTTGTCAGTAGAGGGGTCATCTATGTAAGAGCACCATAACAGCTGTTCTTCATACCTAAGACATGAAAACAGTAAGCAGATTCAGGCTAAAGAGTTTATGGAGGGATTTTTTTTTTTTAGCTGAGAGGTAGTAAGCAAACATCTGCTATAGTCTCAGAACTTAGAATATATGAAAAGGATTTGGTCTGATGTAGTTTCAGGATAGAAAGCAGGAGGTAGAATGATGGAGAAGAGGGGACAGTATATGGAATGAATCTAGAACAGACTTTATCTGCAAGAATATTAGCAACGTCATTGTGGTTTGAGAAGGAGGTACTATGGGAGACAAGTTCAAAAGACTTATTGTTTACTTCAAAGTTTTCTACTATATTTGAAAAAAAACCTTATGGTTGTCTTTTTAATTTAATTGTTTGATGCAGTGTTTGTTGACATGGGAGCTCCATCACATGGGTTTACTT
Organism: Protopterus annectens; assembly: GCF_019279795.1. Taxonomy (NCBI): domain Eukaryota; kingdom Metazoa; phylum Chordata; order Ceratodontiformes; family Protopteridae; genus Protopterus; species Protopterus annectens. Next base: position 547,628,935 of record NC_056744.1, read on the forward strand.
TTAAACATGACATTACAACTGTATCTAATGAGTATGGTTGCCTCAGTGCATCTATGTAAAAGGGACTAAAATTCAGAGGAGAAGGCAACAGTCTTAGGAGCAGAGTAAGCTGGGAACTATACTATTTATGATTATGAGTATGGTCAGTAAATAGTAATTGTTTTAGAGTTTATCTCTGAATGTAGAGAAGTTATTAGGGACAATGAAGCAGAGTTTCACAGCAAGATGGTGAGATATGAGTAGGTAAGTTATAACAAACAGGGTGATGTAATTATGGCAAACATTTATGAAGACAAGATTTAAAAGCCTGACACATCTATTACATCCGAGTGACGCCTCCAGGTGCATCTGCAGTTACCTCCTACTGCTCCTCTTGGCATCAAATATTGCTTGTTCATATTTGCATTAATAATTCCAAAACTATGCCCTATACGAGGTATCAGAATATTTTATCTTGAAGCATACATGATGGCAAACACAATTGTATTGATATCTGACCTATGTCAATGAGTATTTGTTAGAATTGTAAGGTGATAACTTTATTTTTTAAAGATTCAAGCCACGCCCACTAGGAGTTGCTTATTTTAAAGCTGTCTCGCTATGTTAAACCCATTTAACATAGCGAAACAGTAAAAAGCAGCAGAGATCTTGCTTTCTCCGTTGCTGTTGGCCACAGCTCTGATGTACTGCGTAGGCATGCACAGTACATCAGAACTGCCGCGGATACCAGACAGCTGCGGAAGGGCAGCAAAGAGGCATTATACAATGCCATTATTTAAGAAAAGTAATTATTTCTTTTCTTAAATAATGTCATAGTATAATAGCAATAACCCACTTCTGGGTGTGGGTAATGGATTTACCATGGTTGTCTTTGTTTGGTCCTCGGGCTCCTCAGGACCAAACCACGCCAACCATGGGGAAATCCCGCATTACCCACACCCAGGCGTGGGTTATTGCTATAATAATTAATTTTTAATGAGTGTTGCTAGGACTTCAAATTGTTCTGCATTTGTATAATGAGGGATCTGATGAGCAACGATTGTGCTATGAATAAATAGATATACTCCTCCTGTGTTTGCAGGTGGATCTGAATGCACAATAGGCATTAAAGCTTGGAAAAGAGTGATTGCTGTAACTTCACTTGAACTATGTATCAGTAATTACAGAAGCAAAGATGTCTTTGAGAGTAAGGACGGCCTTAGGTTCAGGCATTTTTGTTGTTTAAGTTTCTGGCATTCAGTTGTGCCACTTTGATATTAGATGAAAGCACTCATCAGATGGATTATACCATTGGCTTAATAAAGCAAAATTGTACAATACAGCAAGAAAAGTCTCTGAGTTTTAATTTGGTGCTAATTACAAATGACTTGATTATTTCTGCTGTGACTGTATATTATTTTATTGTGGGACTATCAAAAATGTAAGCTTTGAAACATAGACTACCAGTTAGGGTCTCACTGTTTTCTGACCCTTTAAGTTTATTAATCCTAATACTAATACTCCAGAACAGTAGCTGTCCCTTGCCTGCATGGTAATTGCTGCATCTGTCTGTTTTAAAATAGAAGTACCAATATTTAAGATATTTATGGGATGTTCTGCTGGCTTTTGGGACCTTAGGGGTGGAAACTTACAGTAAAGGTGACTCCCAGTAGCAGAAGACAAGAGTTTACTGTAGTGTTAGTACTTTGCCTACATAATCAGAATAATCTAGTATGATGTCTAGAAGGCCTGGAAGAATTTGCCAAAGATTTGTTTTACTATGTCAACATATGTAGGAATTATGTTGTGGTGCTGTGTCAATGTCATGTATTTCTTGTGTTGTTTACTAATTATGAGCTAGCAAGACTGGCTTCCAATACCGAAGATAAATAAATTGAAATAAATAGAGAGGATGGTCTCCAGTACAGAAAATAAGTGGCAGAGTGATACACTATCTAAGAATACCGACTGTAATAGGCTAGCTAAGCATGCTAGTACTGCACACTGATAGGTAGGGTTTGCAAATAATGGTGAGTAGAAAGTAAGCAGACTGTAGATCTAAAATCAGCGTAAAACTGTTATGGTTGAGGACATGCAATGTATAGTCAACTTATGGACTATTTTGAACAAAATATTGTCTGATGGTAACTCACTATACCTGAAGTCATCTGAGGTACTCAATGTTCTGTGTTTATTAAACACAATGAAAAGGTAAATGAATTTAATTGATTTAAATGGAGTACCTTCACAAAGTGATATTTTGTGCTTATTAAAAAGACACAGTAAAAGAGGTGTGCGGAATCGCTAAGTTTGGAGCAATTCCCAAACCAGTGGGTTTAAGAACACAATAGTTTATTGTAGAGCAGAGTCTGTTCAAATTAGTTTTATCAAGATACCATCAAAATGTTTTCCATTCCCCTTAAATAAAGTCTATATGACTCACCAACAGACAAAAACTTTGTTTTCTCTCCTACACAGAGATTCTCATATTCAAGGAGAAGAACAACAAATAACTGTTTGTGATAAAAAATATACAATTGAATCAATGTTCAAGGCAGCTTTATCAGGAAAACCTTGAAATGTGTCCTCCCCTTTAACAAGTACTAATCTCTAGCTTTGTCCACACTTCACAGGTACTTAACATTTTCTAGTTCTTATGACTCGTCAAGGGACACATACTTTATTTTTTCTCTTCAAATCAAAATATTTATTTTCAAGAAAAAACTTTAAATAATACACTGAATTAAAAATATTCACTGCGGTCAAAGAAAGAATGAGAAACTCAAACAAAGAAATATCCATTTCCCATACATCAGCACATTCCATGGCAGAGGCTGTACAATTCATCTTTCTCAGGTAACACTTGACGTATTTTTTTCTTGTTAAACTATTCTCTAGTTACACCCACACTACACTATGTAACATTTTCTATTCACTGTGACTGAATTAGACACAAGCATTCTTTACTTCTCTTTTATTTTATTTTTATGGAAAGAACTTTTAATATTCAAAGGAAATGAATAACAGCACACAAGATAGTCAAACAAGAAAGCATTCTAGCCTTCACACACACCCTTTATAATCTTATGTCATCATCACTCCAGACTCAATCTTCTCGGCTCCCTCACTTAATTTACTCATCTCTGTTGTTCTAACTTTACAACCTATACTTTTGTTCTCCTTCCCCCACTTATACAATATTCAATTATTCCTCCTCAACAAGTCCTTCTTCAGTATTGCCCTTCTTTTATAATACTGACAGAAAACATAATACCCAGTAACCTTCTATTATACACTTCATCAACTTAATCATTCTTCTACGTCTTTTAATTTACAGTTTTGTCCTACCACCTCACTGTATGTTCTACATTTCTCTAATTAAGTATATTCTAGCAATATACTGACCGTTCTCAATCTCCATAATAAGGGACCACTCTGTAAAGACTCTCCTTCAAGTCATTTCTACTCTCATCTATTTTCCCCTCATCTTCCTCCCTTCTCCTTTAACATCTTTTCCTTTTCATTCAACTATAATCACCCCCTAACTACTCCATAGTCCTCTCCATCTACCATGTTATCCTTTTGCATCTTCATGTATGTACGATTCATTTTATGTCACTTTACTACCTACCATGGTACAATAACACTTTATTCACACTCCACAAACTACCAGCACCCTATCTATAGTCACTCTAAACCCACCTTCATATCAATTTCCTCAAATTTATTTAATGTCCAACAAATTCATCTTTTCAAATACAAAACATCTAAGCATTCAGTTCACTTTGATATAACCTGAAATAAATTCATAGACTTTATAAACAACTAATCCTAATCCTCTCTTCTCTATAATCATTCTTTGCAGTGATATCTGTCCCAAACCTAGCCCCTCAGCCTCATCCATACCACCATCCTCTGCCCCTAACTCCTATACAACACCCACAAAACTTTTCCTTACTCGGATTAACATTTTTAGCATTCTAAACAAAAGTTACACATCTTCAAGTATGGCTTCTTCAATACACTCCAAATATTACTGCCATTACCAAAACATGGCTAACCCCCCAAATAAAAGATTCAGAAATTCAATCCCCTGACTACATTATAATTTGATATGACAGACTATACAAAAACATGGAGGTGTTGCAATTGTACATAACTGTCTAAGTTTCTCACCTCTCAAATCTAATATACCAACTTTCCAAAGTGCAGAACTTCTTCTCTCTCTTTTCAAATGAATAAACATAGTAAATGTTGTATAGTTGTCCTCCACATACCACCAGGAAATAATATTAGTTTATAAGAAGAAATTATTTGCTGAATAACTAAAAATATTACTAATGAAACCATTATCTTACGTGACGTTAACATTAACTATTTATCTGTGACACCTAACACCCCAACTTCTAGTCTCATCTTGTATGAGTTCAAACAGCTGATCTCTTCCACTACTCAGCTCCGCAAGGTAAATCATAAAAATTCTGTCCATGACTGGATACTTGTCTCAGAGGAAGTAGGCTACTTCAGGGGTCTGCCTGATTCTCATAGTGATCCTCACCCTAAATTCACCAATAGAGAAATCACCTACCAGCTGAAAGAACATCAATACAGAACTAGGTGAACTCTTTGTAACTTTCATTCTGATACACTCAATAATCCACAAAAATCTGTCTCCACTCAAAACCTTAGCCCTAGACGAAGCTCTCAACAAATCAAACAATAAATTCATGGATACTTTAAATACTCTTGACTGTTAGAAATAACAGTGTAAAACATATTCAAACACCCTGGCTGTTACTTTCTACAAGAATTCCCAAGCAAAAACATGACAAAGCATGGAAACAATGGCACAAAGATAAAACCCCTCAAACCTTACATCTATACAGTGAGTTGTAGAACCTCACTAAGAAGCAAATGCACCTAGACAAAAAAATATTACTCTGGCCCACAAGATAAACATACAAAAATTCAAAGAAATTCTGAATCTCAAGAAAATGTTTCATCCTGGCTCTCCTTCCCCACCAAACCCCTATCCAGATGTACCCACCTCAGAAACAGCTACCAAATGTAACAGTTTCTTCATTGACATCTCTCACCAACCACTTAATCTGTCTTAAAACTCTACTAGTCCTGACATCCATGCCTTCAATCTCAAACCTGTCCCCACATCATATGTTAAACAGTTACTAAATAAACTTAAACTGAGTTTTCCTTCTGCTGATAATCTCCCAGCTGAGTATCTGAAGCTCATTTTAGACTATATCAAATACCCGGTCTCAATTCTCATTAAAGGATCTATTCATTACTCCCATGTCCCTGCCTTGTGGAAAAAAAATCTTCATTATTCCCATCCATAAAGGAGGTAACTCCTCTGAAATCTGTAACTTTATGCCAACAATTGCCATCTTATTCCGCCCTTTCTAAGATCTTGGAGAAGTGTGTTCATAAGCAAATCCTTTAATACATCTTGCAAACTGATCTCCTTATTGCAACACAACATGGTTTCCAGCCAGGCCATAGCACAACAACAGCTCTCCTCAGCTTTGCCAACACCATTAATAAGGCTACAGACCATGAAATGCTTATCTCTTCTGGTTTTCTAGATATCTCAAAAGCCTTTGACACAGTGTCACATGAGAAACTTCTGACTCAGATTTCATCTCTAGACCTTTCCAAACCAACACTAAGATTGTCTAACTACCTATCTGAAATATATCAGTCTGTCAAATGGGACTTTTCTTTCTCTCCTGCTCTCATTGTTAAAAGAGTGTTCCTCGAGGCTGTATTCTCACTTCACTGCCCTTTATTTTCATCAATAACATATGCACCTGCTCTCAGCATGCTTGCCTTTTTCAGAATACAGATGACTCAACTCTCATCTGCTCATCTGACAGCCCACTAAATTTGCAATCCATGACACAAAATGCTCTCAACTCAGTTGAACTGTGGCTACATCAAAACAAAGTTTTAAGTAGTCCCAAAAAGACAAAACTACTACTATTTTCCCAAAGTCCCACGTGAATGCTAAAAGTAACTTCCACATTACCTCTTTAAACAATACAGCTGTTGAACAGTTATCCATACCAAATTGCTTGAAGTTACCATAGATGACAACTTAAAGTCTGATCTTCAGATACGAATCTTTATCAAACAACTCATCAAAAGCTTACTACTTCTAGAAGAAACATCCTACCTAACCCTTATCTTTTACCCTCTTATGGCTATGGATCACCCATTTTAACTAATATCCAGACTTCTCTTATAGTGCAGTTGGAGCAATACTATAATAAGTCAGCTAAATTTACAGCTAACCTGCCACATAAAGCTCATCATTGCACTGCATTACATGCTGTCAGCTGATTAGAACTCCTGCATCAGCTAACTTATACGCATCTTCTTCTAACCCATAAAATATTATATAATGCCTCTGCTGTCTATCACTTCAGTACTTCATCACTATCTTCCAAATAACCCTCCATACTCCCAAAATGAAAACCTTCTTGAAATGTATAAACCAAAAAGAAAAAAAAAAGTATGGGGCAAACTTTGTATTCACACTGCATAGCCAAACTATGGAGCTCTATCCCAAGTTCAGCCAAAACTATATCAGGCCTCCATGTATTTAAGTCCTCTGTCAAAGAATGTCTCAATAACGGGTCTACCTGACATGGTCGACAAGCCATTTGATCGACTTTTATTTTGTCGACAATTCATTTGGTCGGCAAGCAGTTTTATGTGGGGGGGTGAAGCCCCCCACACACACCCTAACTATATATATCAACTCCAGGGTTGCACAGCATTGGGGAGGGGGGCAAATCTGCCTGTCGACCAAATGAATTGTCGACCAAATAAAAGTCGATCAAATGGCTTGTTGACCATGTCAGGTAGATCCCTCAATAACACATGGCTATAATCATGTACCTTGCCTGTATGATCAATATTAACAAATATGTTACATTGTCACTAACTTAAACTCTCATCATGCTATATATCTATACCTTTCAACACCTGTCCTCTTCCCATCTTAGGGTGGACTTGTATCATTTTATTTTTATTTCCTAGCCTAGTAGACTATACCTCTCTAATACTTTTGTATATACTGACTGATATATTTAATCATCATTTTTTTATTGTATCCTATGTTTTCCACTACCAATCGGTATATACATATATATATATATATATATATATATATATATATATATATATATATATATATATACACTTTTTTAAATTACATTTTAATAGTGTTTTATTTGATGTTATTTAACTCTCTGGAGCTTTTCTCCCCTTGTCTACACAGAAAATGGGTATTTATTACCCAGTCGGACTTTCCAGGTAAACAAATATCAATAAATAAATAAAAAAATAAATTAATTATGCGGAATACAAAGCAACACATTTATTTTCCCACATAGTGGACTATTCTGTGGCAGAGGATGTTCAAGTCATCTTTTGCATGAAAACAGTGAAATGTTTCCTTTCTCATTTAAATAAAAATATTTGCATTTAGCTCCTTCAAATTTTGTGGGGAAAAAACTTCTTCTAGTTATTTTTAATCATCAAGACTCCAATGTTTTCTTTTGTTTTCTAAGCAGAACATTTAATATTCAAGGAAAGAGGACTTCAAGTAGCATACTGCAATAAAGAATAACTTTTTACTCAAAAAATGTGAGGAATTCAAACTAAAAACTGTAGTTTTCCTATACAATAATATATTCTAGGCTACATACTGTTCCAGCCAGTTTTCTTTTAGCTGCAATTATATAAGAGCTGTCTACTTGATGGGCGGAACTGCCAGCAATATATGGAGAAAGGATATCGACTCTAGAGCAGTCTGTGTATCTGGAGAGTGGGATATGACAGATGCATCTTGGGATGGTGTACTGCACCATGGGTTAAGTTAAGCCCATGTTGCACATTTAACAGGGGGATCTGGCTAGATGTGTACAATGCAAATAGGACATCTCCAGGACAACAAACATCACAAGAAACACAACTGATGTTGAGAGGAGTTAGAGCTGTTAGGCATCACCTTATATGCTTGATAGCCTACCCTCAAAGCCTTCCTTTTGCATTAGATATAAATGATTAGGCACTGGTTTCTTGCTTGAGTGAGGAAAACTTGCCACAGAATTCTGTCTGTGGCCAAGAATTAATGAGTATGTTCTTACTCTAAGGAAGAAAGAATGGGTTAATTGGAAGTTGGCATGGCAGCGCAAAAGTGGTGAGCATGGGTTAAAATATTGCTTCTCTCTATTCAATTGCATCTCCACTATTTATTTCTGGTTTTGAAAGTCTACAGTTGAGCAATTTAGGCTTATGATTTTATTGACTATCTGGTAAACTTGGGAGGTCAGTAGATTGAGTTTAGAAATGTCTAATTTTCCCCAACTTACTATACACTGCACAAATCTGAGGGGAAAAAACTTATATACCACTTAGCAGCCTCTTGCACACAGTTTATCTTTAGTTTTATTATTGACATTATCTTCTAATTGGAAGACTGTCCCTAGGATACAATAAAGCCTACACAGTCATTTTTCACTATGTGCGCATTGTGGTATGATGAGCACATGGGCGTGCAATTTGTTAGATTCGATAAGCAATGTGTAGAGGTGCACACCCCTGCACAAACAAGGTAAACACCATGGCATATTAATTACAGCATAAGCAAATTAATTACATGCTAATTAACCAATACAACATGGTGGAGATATTCAACAAGTTATAAAGCATCCGTGTAGACTCCATGCTGATTTTCCCTGTAAATTCCAAAACATTTAGAATACAGCAAAAAAAAAAAAAGGAGTCTACATGGATAGAATGTTAGGGACTGCTGCTGCTTTAATTCATTTGTATATGCTATAGGCTGAAGCCAATTCTGCTGCTGCTGGTAATAGACCTAGGTCAAGAAGGAGAAGAGTTTCAGGCCCCATTTGTCTTTTCACAAACTACATGATGTGGAAATTGTAGAGCACTACAGGGTGGACAAGAACACACTACAAGAACTCTGCAATTTATGCTGTCCTGCACTCAGACCCAGAGCCAACTGAGGAGAACCCATCCCAGTGGAGACAAAAGTATGTGTAACCCTTAGAATCTTAGCTACAGGTACCTTTCAGAAACCAACATGGGACATGCTGGGAGTGTCACAGTCATCAGCATCCAAGACCCTCCACCAATTCCTGAATGTTATGCTCCCACATGCCAGTGACCACATATATTTTCCCAATAGCTCTGAGGAGAGGGCCAGAAATATGCAGGAGTTCTATTGTGTAGCACACTATCCTGAAAAACTGGGTGTCATAGATTGTACACATATAGAAATGAGGCCACCACCTGTAGAACATAAAGGGCAACCACTCTGTCAGGATGCAAAACAAGGAGAGTAACAAGAGCAGCATATCCTTGTTTATGCATTAACAGTAACTCACCTTTGCTCCTCCCACCCACAATGGAACAGTATATCCTTGCTTGTGCCATAACAGTAAGTCACATTTGCTTCCCCACCCACAAAAGAACAGTCTGTCCTTGTTTATGCCATAACTGTAACTCACCTTTCCTCCCCCTACCTACAAAAGAACAGTCTATCCTTGTTTGTGCCATAACAGTAACTCACCTTTGCTCTCCCTACCCACAAAGGACAGGAAAATGATCCACTTTGCTAATGAACCATCTTTGAAATGCTAAAAGTTCTATAAAAGGACCTGTCCCTGAAACATTTGTACATGGTTATCACACAGCATTCCATTTTCACGTATTGGCAATCATGTATACCTCTAAAATGGCTTGGCAAACACACCCATGCCATCAGTACACTTCTTATTAATGCACACAGATAGAAGTCTAAAATACTTTTTTTCAGAATTTTCTTAAATACATTCCAGAATATGCAGTATATAGCTGAACAAATTGAAGCATACCTTCTGAAGTTCAATACTTCTCTGTGCAGATATATCTCAAAGTAATAGCACAGATTCAGTCTTCTTCACATAAACTCATCCCCCTCACCATCAGTTTGCCTAGTTACAAGGTTGCCATTTTATAATGTGTAGATTCAGGGCTATCAGCATGGTGAAGATGCAAATGAGATGTGAACTCATTAGAATTGCAGAGTCCCAAAAGAATGGGATGTAAACTTAGTGCAGCTATTCCCTCTGTGTTTGGTTTTAATGGATTGCAATTGTGAATGTTTAGTGGTTGGACGAAGGAAAACATAACAGCCCTGCAGGCTGCCTTACTTCCAGTTTGTGTGTCAGATCACATATACAAAGTGTTAGATGTAAAGTTGTAAATGTAAGTAAGCAGTACACTAGTCACAGGTTGTGTTCTTTCCCATCCAGCCTACCCTTCATTTTCTGGCGACTTCATATGATATTATTTCCAGTTAATATCTTCACACATTTTAAGGCCAATGATATAGAATGGCTTGCACACTGCATGTCTCAGATTACTGCTCAGATACATGAAGAATGGCCAACAAACACAGAAATGTAAGACAGAGCTGTATATTTGCAAGCAGTAATCATGACAGGTTGTGTGATCACTAATTGCACTACATCCAAAACTACTAACTGTTCAAATAATACTTGTGTAGTTTGATATCACTTTAGATGCTGTTGCAGTTGGTTGTGTGCATATTGAGTTGTTTCTTGTTGCAAAGACGTTTGTGTATCAATGATGGGTAAGGCACACATCCTCTGTTCTGAAGGTGCATTGGAGTGAGAGTTCAAATCCAGACCTATGTAGGAATATCTCATGTGTACTAACATCTTCTAGTGTGTATATCATAGGTTGCTTTTCCTCATTTCAACTACCTTTCCCTTTTCTTTCTTGTATTTTTTTAACTTTTTTTTATTGACCAGTGTTTGCATGATGCACTGCTTAGTGCAAGCATGGGAGATGGAGACAAATGATAGTCAGGTTTGACTATACTTATCCTGTTTGCATGAAGCACAACAGTGCACAAACTGGACAATTGGACCTCCCAGAAAGCAAACAGGACATAGACAGCCAAAAATAGAAACTGGATGCATTCAATTAATACTGTTGGGCATTGCAAAAAACTCATAAGTGATGTGGTGCTGAATTTAAAAGTGAGACTTTAACAATGATTAGTAAAATAGGGACTGTCATATACATAGTCCTATGGCAGCAGGAATTAATTGTAGGGCTAAAATACAGATGGTGCTCGGTTTTCGTACAGGGTATGCAACCTTTATTTTACTGTTGTGACATTGCAGTTTATAGCAATGAACTGCAACATAGGTAAGTGTTTTCTCAACCTACTTGTGGTAACAGGTGTAAGTGTAGGGATATCATGCACTTGGTCCTGGGTTCAAACACCGCATATTTCATATACTTTTACTGTTGTTCCACTTCTCATTACAGTTACTCTTTATTTATTATTTATTTTACATTTGTTTACCGGGTTAGTCCAACTGGATACATATCCCTTTTCAGCAGAGACCCGGGGAGAAAAGCTCCACAGTTAAACAGGTATTAAGTTACATTTCAAAAAGGCAACATAACATGGTAAGGTGTAAAATGTTTCAACATAACAGTTGCATGAAAGTTCAGGCGATACATAATTGAGACAAGGTTTAGGTTTGACATATAACAATTTCATAATAACATGGTCAGGTGTAGAGATATAACAGTAGCAATAATGTTCCAGGTAGAAAGGAAAACATATACATAAGTGAGACAGTGTTTAGGTTTGAGTTACGTGTGTACAGTTTATAGATTTTCTTAGTATGAAGAGACATCATGTTAAAAATTAGCTATAACATAAGTAATTCCTATGACAAGTAGATTAATAAAAACATATGATTTTAGGACATTATCAATGCTGATATTATAGGCTCCATATGTCGGTAAAGAAATATCGAGTAAATATGCTCGTGGAAGTTCATAGCTATGGGTGTTACAGTGAGGAGATCCTGTACTATAGTTTAGGACAGTAGTAGTAAAGAAGAGAGAGAAAAAAGCAGGATAGTATGGGTAGTATTGGTATTTTTAGGATTAGTCAGGTTTGGTACAGGAACATAGCCAATGTTCTTTTAGGAAAGATTTGAGGTTGCCTTTGAACTTACTCAGGGAGGTAGTTAGCCTTAGGTCACTGGGAAGAGAGTTCCATAGTTTTCCAATGGAATCATCCCCACCCAAGTTATTAGTTTTGATTGTTTGTATTAGTTCACTGTTGGAGGATCTAAGGCAGCTGAGATTAGAATAGGGGATGAATATTTTGTTTAAAGAGGGGGTTTTATGTGGTTCCTTGATAATTTTAAATGCTTCAGTAAGTTGATTAAGTTTAAGAAGATTTGGGAGTTCTAACCAGGCTAGTTTTTAGGTTAAGACAGTGATGAGTATGGTATGGTTCTCCTAATTTGGCAATATGATTATAAGTCTTAGAGAGTTTATTGAGCTCAGCTTTATTAAGGAAGGAGAATACAGGGGAGGCATACAGTAGGGTGGAGAGAAGATGAGTTTAGTAGTAGGGGTTAGAAAGTTTTAATTCTATACATAGAGCCTAGTTTTTGTTTACATTTTAATAGTTTGGCTAATGTGTATGTCAAATTTGAGCTTGTGATCGATAGTTACTCCAAGTAGTTTGGCATTAGTGTCTGGCTCTATTATGGTACCATTTGTGGACTGAACTCGAAGGTCATATTATTAGTGAGTGTAGGGTGTTGTGCTAAGGTAGAGGCTGAGGTGGGAAAATTAGTAGTAGCCTAGTTTTTGTTGGATTCAAGATAAGTTTCTTCTCAATAAACCATGTTTCTATTGCATCAAAGCAGTTTTGCCTAATTACTTGGAGATTATGCAGGGAGCAGATCAGGGTGGAGTCATCTGCATATTGAATGCATGTTGAATTGGGGATTACTGAATAAAGCTCATTTATAAATACAGAAAAAGAAGGGGACCAAGTATAGACCCTTGGGAACTCCTATGGTGTTTGGTAGTAATTGAGATAGCTTGCTTTGCCACTGAACAGCTTGTTGTCTCCCTGACAGGTAGTCTTCAAACCAGCTTAGGGCTGAGTAGTCAAGGTGAAATATTTTCAGGGTATGGAGCAGTGCTTGGTGATTAACCATATCAAAAGCTTTTGATAAGTCCAGAAAGAAGAGGTAATCAGTTTATTGACAGAGTCAACAAAGGAGAGAAGGGCAGTGGTTGTACTGTGATGTGGCCATGTTGGGTGTTAGACAAAAGATTATTTATGGTTAGATGGTGGAGGAGTTGCTTATGAACACATCTTTCCAAGATTTTTGCTATCGGGGACATTATTGCTATAGGTCTAAAATTAGATATTTCCATGGAGGTACCACCCTTGTGAAGTGGGATGACATATGATATCTTCCACATTGTGGGGATTTTAGACTCAGTAATACTTCTATTTATCAGAATGGAGATAGGATAGGCTATAACCTCTGATGCTATTTGTAGGTATTCAGCTGGTGATAGGCTGGATGGTTTAAGTTTCTTTAATAGGGAGCAAATATAGGAGGTTGAGATTGGTTGAAGATAAAAGGCAGGTGGAGATTGACCAGCTGAATTGGCTGTGAGGGGGGTAGGATTAGTAGAGGAAGGTGAGAAGGAAGGTAGGGACTGGATGGTCTCAGTAAAAAATGAGTTAAACTTATTGGCACCTCCGAGCACTCTCACTTATAACGCTTGACGTGGTGTAGCTGATATTAATTATATGTATGAGGGCTGAGGCACTAATACTGTGTCAGATATGTATCATTTGTCTATGTTTTATCACATTTATTCTCAACTGTATGACTGTGGATATATTGTGTGCAATATTCCTGTAAGGATATTTCTGCTATTTGGACTACCATAGCCTTGACATTTGTCTAACACACATAAACAAATGCCTGTACATCCAATAACCTTGAATTTGCTGTGCTTGCTACTGTTGCACTCTGCTTGCTATCATGCAAACACAGTGCTCGGAGGTGCACACTGCTGAGCACAGTGTTTACGTGATGGTAATCAGAGTGCATCATTTTCAAACAGTGCGCGCACTCCCAGTAAATGTGATAATTGGAACTGGCAGGCAACCATCACTCTTCACTGATCTTCATCCATGGTAGACATTGCAGACATTTCTGAAGAAGGTGTCAGATTTAGAGCACAGAAATAAGGGTGTCCAGGAGTACAAGATTGTTATTGAACTCCTAGTTAAACACCACAGTGCCAGGCTTCTGCAAGGGAACTATTCTAGCTCCCAGTAGAAGTCGTAAGCTTGGGATACTTTGGCCTTGGCTGTAACCAGTACCACTGGTATCCTGCACAGTGTTGACCAATGTAGGCATCATTATGATGACTTAGGGTGGAGGAAGAGAGAGATACCCTCAATGGTTGGATTGAAGTATTTAGGACTGCAAACATCCCACAACTGTGTAAGTATCAACTACAGAGAATACGTGTAAGACATAAAAGCTGAATATAGGCAAGACTGGTATTTATAATGGTATTCTGTTCTGTTTTTTTTTCCACAGTTGCCATGGACCAGGAGGTCAGTTTAAAAACCCATGGGGCTAGATTGGTGTGGATGAGGGAAGCATGTAGTATATATGCAGCTGAAGAGTAGTGTTATTGTAGCATTAAAAGTTAAATATAGCTGTTTTGATATTTTATAGAGCTGTATTAAACTGAGCATGCATATCTCAACTGCAAAAACAAACGTGCATGCATTTGTCTGTAGCACAAACCAAGAGTATAATATTAGACTTTAGTCGGAGGTAGTGGGTTCGAAGACCACAGTCCCCAACTATACAATACTATTAATTCTTCAATTATGTGTAACTTAATGGTTTAAAGTAAAAGCTCTATACTAGTGACACACATGCCCTTCTCTGTAACTGGAACATGCATATGTGCAATATATGCACATGTTAAGGAGTACTTGCTGCAATCTGCAGTACAGTGTGCACCTGTTAGGAGCTGGTAGAAAGTAAACGCTCTCTGTTAGGATGTGGCAGTCTTAAAAGTAAAGGTTAAGATAATAGAGTCAAATTATTGTATTAATGCATTGTATGCCACATGTGGAGGTACTAATCTTATCTCTTTTTTTCTCTTATTCCAACCCTTAGCTCTCTCTCTTTTATTTTATTTTTATTTATCTTTTATTTTTTTTGTATTTTATTGTGTAGTCAAAATGTGTCCATGTTTTCTATGTGTACCACATCATTAAATGCTCCACGGCATGGTGGGGTAGGCCTGCCCCGCAGGATCTGCCTGCCCCCCTCCACCAGCTCCAGCACTGTTGCTCAGCACATCTGGGAGCCAAACTGGCAGCACCACTTCTGTCACCCCTGCACTACCTACTCCCTCAGATAGTCCTGCTCCAGAGGCTGGTCCTTTGGTACTCTCTGCAGTAGCAGAGAAGGTGATTTTATCACTCAGACCAAGATGCCAGGGGTGTAGGGTTGTCAGCCACACTGTTAGTGCATCCCTACGCCTGCTGGACAGTCTGCTGTCCCTCATTTTATGCAGTAGTAGGAGGTAGAGAAAAAGACATCAAGTACTTCAGCCAGTGGCAGAGTGAGGTGACAGTGATGACAGTCCAGTGGATGAGGACTTGATTCTCACTGTCAACTAGCTTGACGACCAAGGCTTCTGGATGACAGCACCCTCACCCCAATCATGGAATCCCTCAACCTTTTGTGTCCATTAACATCTCTATCTCTTGTCTTGTCTTGTCTGTCTGCAATTGCTTCCTTACTTATCCAACTCACCTGACCCAGAAATATGTCCCTTCCCCAACATTCCTCTCTCTCTCCCTCTCTCACAAAAAATAAAAAAAATGGGCATCTGTCCCACAAAAAAAAAAAATGTCCCATACATAACTCTACATTTCACACACATGTCTTCTTGACACACTCAATTTGGTCCAGTTGGCTATACAACATGATTGTGTAGTGGTCACCCCTCTATCTGGAGGTGACAGTCCAAATTCAGTTAATATTTTGCACATATGTTTACTTTACCCTGTTAAAGAAATGTATAGCTATGATTCTTTCCTACCTCTCTCCTGCATGTTACTGCCTGCTTTCCCTTTGTTCTTCCCCTTGATTGCTCCCCATTTTACCACTGTCCTATCTTCCCCATTTCTTTTCTTTTCTTTAATGCATTATTGCATGATAGTATGCATCACACACCAATGCACCACAGCAGTAATTCAAATGTAGTTAAAAGTATCACATACACCTGTATTCAAACCCATTACAAGCTGGACCCAAAAAGGAATGTATTACTGCATTAACTGCATCAACACAAGCTGCCACAGAGTCAGTTAAGTAGCAGGTGTATTCCAGAGACTCAATACAAACTGTCAGACTTTCTTCTTCCCCCTTCTTGCTCCCCATTTCACCACTTTCCTATCCACCCCATTTAAATACGGTTAATTTGGTCAAAAAATAGAATCACATACAACACACACATAAGTAGCAGAAAAAGCAACAGACCCCTTCACTTTTTGGGCTCCATGTTTATGACAAGGTGTGCATCGCTCACCAATGGCCAGCGACAGTGAGCAGTGGCAAAATGCTGCAGCTACCCCTCAGCGTAATGCCACTTAACCCCACTGGCTATGCCAACACACAACAACACATCCTGTATAAACAAGTCATGTCATTGCATTATCACTGTGAGGAAAAGTAATTTAAAGTATTAGATACACCTGTATTCAAACCCAGTACCATCTGGGCCAAAAATGAAATGCATCAATGTATTAACACATGCTGCAACAGAGTCATTTAAGAATCAGATGTATTTCATAGGCTCGCTACTAACTGTCAGGCTTTAAAAATATGGCTTGCATTGTTTACCTATGTGCAAACGTGTATCTCACATCCATATGCACTTTGCTAATCATCAAGCAAATCCACTGCTCACTTCAAGTGGGAGGTTGGTATAATGGTTAAGGTATCTACCTTCCAGACACAAAGTGTAGGGTTTGATTCTTACATGGGGTAATTTGCTAGGCTTGAAATGGCCCACAAAGCCAATTAGCCTAGCACTAACCTTAGTAAATGTTTATATTATGCTGTATTACTGATGTTTACTATCCATTTCCTGTGTATGCTATGAAATTGCATGGGAAACATTACAAACTCAGGATCCTATCTAAAGGTATGTCATATATTTACAATATATCCATGTGTTTGCACCCCACCCAAGCACTTCAACCAGGGGGTCTCAGTACTTTTTCCACACATATATCAACCAGACTACAATATAATATCTAATGCTGTGTGCTATGCAATTCACATCAATCTGATAACATGCAGAACTACAACTATTGATCCATTACACCTAAAAAGCCTTATCTGCAATCCTAGTGCAGGAATAAGCATGGACCATAGCCACAGAGACATAGGTGACTTTCAACACACTTGACACTACCGATTCTGGTTTTCTCAAGGGCAGATCTTGCTTACTGACCCTTGTGGACTTATTGGATACTACGCCCAAAGACCTAGATGAGGGATAACAAGACAAAACACCTATGTTGAGTTGTCCAAGGCCTTTGACACTATCCCCCATTCATGTCACAGTGAAGATCTCCCATCTGGGAATTAGACTATGCAGTACTAGATGGATAGCCAACTAGTTCAATGACAGAACACATACTCTCAAAGTTGGGGACTGCACCTCCACCACTAGCCCACTCACCAGTGGAATACCACAAGGATTTGTGCTGGACCCTCAGTTGTTTGGAAAATACTTTCTTGAAGCACAGGCAACAGAAGATGACCTGTGGTTTACCAATTTGCAGATGACTGTTAACTGGATACACTCATATAGAGTCCCCCAGTGATGGTAACATATTATGGAAGGGGCTGACACAGACTAATGATTGGTGCCAAACTCATGGACTGAACCTTAAAGCATGCAATAGCTTATTGTCCCCTTTGTCAATGACATATCCCTGTTAATTATGATATACATAGCACCCCCCCAGGGTAGTCATACCTCTGCTGTACTTTACCCTTACCACACCAATAATAGAGTACAATGCTCACATCTGTCTGTACTTCAGCAGACACCTGCAGCAATTGGAGAAAACACAGGGTTGTGCCTGGGAGAATACCAGGAATCCAAACATGACATACATGGAAAGACTGACATATCTGTCACTGTCCTCAGTAGCATGCAGACTGCTTAGAGGTGATCTCAGAACAGAGCAGTCTCAGACCCAACTGTTCTGGAAATGATGGGCATCTGCAATTCAAATGGGACAAGAATAATTTGCTCCAGGGTTCTCAACTACTCTGTGACAAACAGAATATGCTGGGGAGACAGATATATCCCACAATGATTCATAGTCCTCTGTAATAGGCTCTGACTGCATGTGAAGCAGTGCTCCTCAATGACCCTGTTCAATTGCAGCCTTGATTACTGGTTGGGTGTTTGTAAAGTCACCCCTGGGATGGCACCTATGTCCCTCATGGACAGAGGTAGTTGTGCTGCTCACAAACTCGCTCTGCTAAAAATGACCATCCAGCTATTCTCAGTAAGGGAACTTGTGTTTTTATACAGTTAGGCTTCTAGACACCCCTGTGCTATTAGACTAGTTGCCTCGTTTGAACCTCTGAAGCTATGTGCCTATGCTGGCCTCCCAACCTATTGTCCCCCACATGACCTGCTGATGTCATCTACTGTAAGTTCACCTGCATGCCTGTATAAATTAGACTTGTGCCATGGTGCATGCATAAAGTACTGGGTTCTGTAGTCTGTGTACTTGGATACGTCGGGGTTCTGGTCTCACTGCAGTTGATCTGGTGTGTGTGTGTGTGTCTAGATAGCAGAGCAGAAGTGTGTATCCTACAGTTACTTCTCCAATGAGATGGATTGTCAATATTTTGATACTTGCACATGCCTGCACATTCATTTCATGCAGGCCTGCCAACCTCTTCTCTCCCACATGGCCTGCTGATGTCATCTACTATAAGTTCACCTGCACTCTTATATAAAGCAAACTTGTGCTGTGGTGCTTCCATAAAATATTAGATTCTGTAGCCGGTGTACCTTAGATAGGTAAAATGTTCTATTCTCACTGAAGTCAGCTGCGTGTGTGTGTGTGTGTGTGTGTGTGTGTGTGTGTGTGTGTGTGTGTGTGTGTGTGTGTGTGTGTGTGTGTGTGTGTGCTGGTTGTGTCAGCTGATGCTTGACATTACAGAAAGCATTTTACACCAGCATGTGGGACACTGTTATATACTCCACAACAGATACTGCCAATGTCATCAACTATATCACATTTTTGGATATGTTTTACTCCCACCAGGGCAGGGTCAGAGACTGGCCTGGATGCCAGACAGAAGTCACCTCATCCTATACACTAAAAATTACAATGGCATGGCTTTTAATATAGCCACATATATGATGGCATGGTTTGTATTATCTTGCTGAGAAAGCCCTGTGGTCTCTTCAGCTGCTGCATGTGTCTGGTGAGGTACATGCAAAAGACAGCATGCTGTTCTGATGAGGTCAAGTACAGTGCTGTTATAAAATCCTAAGATCTCAATATGATGGTGAGACTTATGATGTGCACAAGATAGGCTTTCAATAGCAGTGCAGACACTTGGTGGTCAATATTCAGATTGTTATCTGCATGTGTTCCTAGTACTTGTATCACTGGGTTTCTACACAGTAGAACTGTTGTCAGTGCTGTGATTATCATGGGACTCCACTTTCAGATGGACAACATTACAAACACGCGTTTCTAATTATTTGTACAACATGTGCCTTTGTCACCATTCAGTTGTGTGTATTAGCTCCTCCTGTATTATATATATCACTATTGAACTCAATGATTGCATACGATATGCAAGAATCAGCAAACTTGGTAAGCCAAATGCCATATACTTTAGCCTGAACTGCCAATTAATACAATTCAAACAGTGAAGGGCCAAGGACAGATTTCTGGGGTTTGTCAGTGGTGACAGCTCTACTGGTACAGGTTGATTCACCATCTTTCACATAATGTTTTCTGCCCGTGAGTCAGTTGGTTACCCATCCCCTGATGTAAGGTTTAATCCCCAGCTTGGGGGGTTTCCTCAATGATACCTGCATGTGTGATTGTGTGAAAATCCTAGGCCAGATCACAGTAGGCAATATGCACTGTCTTACCTTCATCAAGGCCTACCACTGGAATCAGTGGGTTGTGACAAAATCACAGATCACCTATGGCGTAACTCAGTAGATGCACCTTCCTGATACAATTGCATACACAGTTCAACACACCCTCCACACGGCCTATGTTCCCATACAAGGGTGTACATCAACATGCATCCACCTGAGATGGGCGGACAGCACCTGACGCACACATGTATAGAGACATCCTGATTCTCCTTGACTGTGAGGTAGTCCAGCATGTCATTATGAACCTCTTCTATATGTACACTAGTAGTACTCCAGGTGAGTGCAACAGACCAGTGTGAGTGGTTACTGCTACATCAGGTCCATTACATCTGGTAGATGTCTACAATGAGGTCATCAAGGTCATGCATGATGACAACAGTATCATCTTGTGAAACTTGAACAGGTCAAGGCATTTGACACAAATTCACACTGAGGTATTCAATCAACACTGTCAGATGTGGCCATAAACAGTTATATCACCAAGTGGGTAGACCGGTGCATGACATATGTGGCATTTCACTATGTTGATATGTGTGAGGTACAGTGATCAGATTGATACATCAGGGGTGTCTGCTAGGCCCATTCCTGCCTGGTAGTTAAGTGATGCACATCACAGATGACATACACATGGTGTGTTCAAACAGCTGCCTGAGGGACCACAGCTTCTGGGCAATCATTGACTCTAACTGTGATATTAGTATACAACAGACAGTATCAACACATGACAAAAACTGCTGCCACAGCCATAACAACACCTGCATTGACAAAAAAACATGGAGGAATTTATTGAATCAGAAAAAGACACACCGCCCCAGTATAATATCGACAGGACACCCTATAATCAGACCAATAGGTATGTGGCCTGTGTCCTGGGGAAGAGGGTAAGCAGTATATCCACCATCATGTGGTCGCAGTGCTGACTACTCACTTGAATATAACACAAATACTGGGTATGTGAAGAACATGCACATCTGAGGCCATAACAACGTCAGGTTTTCAGACTTCATAACACCAATAACTGTGTAGAATGCACTCTTCTTCATGTACCTCCCTACACATGTTCCAGTGATGTGTATCTGAAGTGTATCACCTTTGTCACAGTGTGCTATCACACAGCTTATTGGTCAAACTTGGGTATTCTTTCTGTGGAATATACATGACTGTTTGATGGTGTGGAACCCCCATTAAGTTGTTACACCAGATGTATGTGTGCTACAGATTCTGCTTATGCATGTATATCATTTGTGACAGTGTGGA